>NC_080178.1:1105782-1227610 GCF_950295315.1 Erinaceus europaeus
GTGGGCTCAGAGCGGGACCCCAAGAACAAAGGCGTGGTGCCGAGAGCACCCGGGCCGGCAGGCACATCTGCAGGGCGGGGCTGTGAGTGGGTGTTTGCACATCTGGAAGCAATAGCTCAGCGATGCAGGCTGGCCAGGGACGGTGTGCCCGGTGACTGTTAGCGCCGCAGCAGTGGCGGGGAATACGGGTTTGGTGCTGATCCTACCGTGGCCGAGAGGGCCCAGATCTCTCCCTGGGCTGAACCCTGCAGGGCTCAGCTGGAGCCGGCCAGCCCAGCCTGTCCTGAAACCCCTGCCCCCCCCTCCCGGGTGGGGGAGGAGCAGCCCAGACTCCAAGGGCCTCCTGGTCTGGCCTGGAACCCGGAGAGAAGCAGTCCTTTTCTGTAGCTCTTCCCAACTCAATATAGCTGGAATAATAAAACAAAACAATAAAACCACAGCAGAAAAGATGACTGGAGCGTTTCTTTCTTCCTCCTCCTCCTCCTCTTCCTCCTCCTCTTCACAGAGAGCAGCAGAGGAAGGGCCCAGAAGCCCCTGTGGAGCAATGTGATTGATGGACCAGGTCCAAGGCAGGGGGAGGTGTGGAATGCGGGTCCTCAGCCTGGGCTGGAGCAGAAGCCTCACGAGCCGGCCCACAGCCCTGGCCACTCCTGAGCCTCACTCAGTACACAGACTCCCCGTCCTCCCCCTGTGGGGACCCCCCTCCTTGTGCCATGCCGTAGGGCCCAAAGTGGGTTACAGCAAGGGGTGAGTGGTGGCGCCTTGGCACGCGGTGGGCTCCACACAGGTGGGGCCTCACCCTACGAGGACCCTCATCCTCACAGCCAAGGGCCAGCAGCCCAGGGGCAGAGCACCCCATTCCCCCCGCCTGTCCCCTCCCCATGTCCTCCCAGCAACCAGACAGACAGACCACAGCGAGAGTATCGGGTGTCGCAGGGCCGGCACTCCTGGAAGGGCACAGACAGCTGAGTAGGGGTGACATGGGGCACACCCTCTGAGGCCTCTCCCTCACCCATTTGTCCATGCCAAGAGGAGGGGCAAGCCCATCTCTCACGGTGGGGTCCTGGCCTCTACTTGGGCCCCCGGGAAGAGCCAGCATCTCAATCCCCTCACTACGGCTCCCAGGTGGCCCTTGGCCTCCACGGCTGTTGGGGACACAACCTCGTGCAGCGGCCCTGTCTCCTGAGTGACCGACTGAGGGGGGTGGTGGCCTAGGTGGACCCCAAGCTCCCTGTGGGGGGAACCCTCAAGCCTGTCCCCTTTGCCCTGTGACACCCCCCTTGCTGGACACAGAGGTGTGAGTGACTGTGCGCACAGGGACATTCCCGGCTCTAAGGCACATCACCAAGTGCTTCCTGCCCCGCCCCCCCGTGCCTCAACCGCCGAGACCCAGCCATCTCCCTGGCTTTCAGAGGCAGGGGTTGCAGAAAGAAGTCTCCCTTTCTGCAGGTGGAGACCAGAGACCCACCGAGGCCAGGCCTGACCAGCGGACCGTCCCCAGGCCCGGCACTGCCCTGTCCCAGGGCCTGGACACTCCTGAGCAGGGCAGCAGCCCCAGCCACCTGCCACGTGCCTGTAGGTGAGCCCACTTGGTCTCCCTCCTCAGAAGCAGTGCCAGGTGTCTCCCCTCTGGGGCTGCTGACTGGACTGGAGACCCCTGGCTTGCCAGCAAGCGTGAAGGATCAGGTTTCCGCTGTAAGAGGCCAAGGGCCCGTTTTCCTGCAGGGAGTCCCCCGAAACCTCACTTGGCCTTTGAAGACTATTCATTGGTCCTGGGGACCTGTCGTCAAACCCTGAGACATGCCAGTTGTCCTGCGGAATCTGGGGGCTGCCGTGCCGCCTGTCCTGACCTGGAGTAGAGTGGGTGACACGGTGGGGACACCTAGTTTTGGGAGCTGCCACCTGGAGGTGACACCCACACTGGGTGGCTTGTAAAGAGGCCCTTCAAGGAGAACCTGGCTGTGAGGGGTGGCTGAGGAGACCTGCCGGGACACACAGAAGCTTCCAGAACAGGAGGGAGAAGCAAGTGTAAGGAGACATCTCTGAAGGCGCCGGGGAGGGGGAGGTGGGGGAAGGTGCGGCCCAGGCAGAGGGGAGGCTCCCGGAAGCTGGACCAGGCCGGAAGCTGGGCAGGAATGGCTGCTGCTGGTGACACGATCCAAAAGGACCAGCAAGAGAAGTGCAGTCATGACACCTGAATACTCCAAGGCCCTCTGGAGAGAAATGCAATCCGGAACCAGACGGGAAGACGCCCATGTTCATGGCCCAGGACAGCAGCACTGGAGGGGTGAGTGCCATCTGGGTCTGAGTCGGCCTATGGCTTACGGCCTGGAGCTTCAGCGGGGCCCTCCCAGAATAGCCGCCAGCTTCCTTGCAGAGATCCGTGAACTGACCCCGATTTTCTTTTCTTTTCTTTTTAAATATTTTTAATATTTATTTATTTATTTATTCATTTTCCCTTTTTGTTGCCCTAGTTGTTTATCATTGTTATTATTTTGTTATTGATGTCATTGTTGGGTAGGACAGAGAGAAATGGAGAGAGGAGGGGAAGACAGAGAGGGGGAGAGAAAGACAGACACCTGCAGACCTGCTTCGCCACCTGGGAAGCGACTCCCCTGCAGGTGGGGAGCCGGGGGCTCGAACCGGGATCCTGATGCCGGTCCCTGTGCTTTGCGCCACCTGCGCTGAACCCGCTGCGCCGCCGCCCGGCTCCCGATTTTCTTTTTTCTTTTTGCCTCCAGGGCGATCGCTGGGGCTTGGTGACGGCACTACAAATCCACTGCTCCCAGTGGCCGTTTGTTCCCTTTTTTTCCCTATCTTTTTGCCGTTTCATTCAATACAGCAGAGAGAATGATAGGGGAGGGGGAGACAGGCAGGGAGAGAGACAGAGAGACCCCTGCAAACCTGGTTCACCGCTTGTGAAGCTTCCCTGCTGCAGGTGGGGAGCAGGGGCTCGAACCCCAGACCTTGTGTATGGCACAAGGTGACCTTAACTGGGTGTTGTCGTAAAGGTGACCTTAACTGGCTCTTATTGTAAAAGTCATAAGGAAATTCAGGAGACCCAGTGCAGTTAAACCACCAAAAAAACAAAGACCCAAACCAAACCAGCCAACCAACGCCAATAAACCAAAACCCCCAGCAGTGTTGGAAGACTCGGTCCTGATGTCAAAACTTGCTGCAAACTGCAGTAGTCAGCCAGCTCCACAGGACAGAAGTCAGTCCCCCAGTCATCTCCGCAGCTGGGGTCAAGCTTTCAAAGACCACTCAGTGGGGAAGTCGCCGCCTTTAAGTACTGGCGCCCGGCTGGTCAACTACTCACTTGCTAAGGAATCCAGTCAGACCCCTGCTTCACATCCTCTATGGACATGTGGTCTCGTGAGCTAAAACTCACAACGTGGGAGCTCAAAGCTCTCAGAGCCCTCGGGACAGACCTCAGATCTTGAGTTCAAACCTTGCTATCCAGATACAACACCAAGAAAAGCAGTGAGAGGAAAACAAGAACAGAGCATTTGAATTTTAATAGCCTTTTGAAAACTGCGTTTCAAAGAACACCGTTAAATAAGTCAAATGACACCCCTCTACACGAAAGGGAGCAGGCATCTAGTAGGTGCTCCGAACTACGCAACGGTAAGAGAGGTTCGGAGCCCTGCTAATAAAGCTCAAACTGGGCTACAAACAGGAGCAGGCGCGCCCTCAGAGAAGACATGCCAGTGAGCTGCAGGTACAAAGGACGCCCAGCCTTACTGCCTCGCAGGAGAGCTCAGGTCAACGGCACGGAAAGCACGGGGCGGGGGACAGAGCATCACAGTTCTGCAGACTCATGCCTGAGGCTCCAGAGCCCCAGGTTCAATCCCCCACGCCACCATAAACCAGAGCTGAAGAGCTGAGCAGGGCTCTAGTAGTAATAGTAGTAATAGTAACAGTAATAATAAAATCACCAAAACGCACGGTGAGTATTAATTCTCAGGTTGCAGAAGGGACGCGTGTGAAGGGGAAGTCAGTGCTCTTGTGGTCGGAAAATCAGAGGGGGCAACATATGGACAAAAGTAGGCACTCTCTTCTTTTCTTTTTTAAGTCTCTCCCCAGGGTTATCACTGCAGCTTGGTGCCGGCACTATGAATCCACTGCTCCTGGCCATTTTTCCATTTTATTGGATAGGACAGAGAGAGATTGAGAGAGGAAGGGGAGATAGAGAGGAAGAGAGACAGAGAGACACCTGCAGACCTGCTTCACTGCTTGTGAAGTTTTCCCCCTGCAGGTGGGGAGCCGGGGCTTGAACTCAGATCCTTGGACGGGTCTTTGCACTTTGTACGATGTGCGCTGAACTGTGTTCGACACTGCCCAGCCCCCTGAACTGTGTTCGTCACTGCCCAGCCCCCTGGGGACTGTCTGTCCCAGAGCTAACTCACTGCCCAGCTGTGCCATTCCTTGAGAACACCAAGGCCGGGAACCAAGGTGTGTACCACGCCCATGGCACCATTCTTGCTCATGCCTTGATGGGCAGAGACAGCCCACAGGCCAGGCCAGGAAGCACCAATAGGTAGCGTCTATCTGTCCATCTGCACCTCGGGGCCGTGCCACAGGCGAAGTTGTGAGAAGCCCATCGGAATGGAGCAGAGATTCCTAGTGTGACCACCCCTCACGTGAAATGTCCAGCAGAGACAAGTCCATGGAGACAGCTCATTCACAGCTGCCTGGGGGCGGGAAGGGAGTGGGGGAAAGAAACAGGAAGACAGGAGAGAGGAGGGAGGCCGGGCTTTTTGGAGGGGTGCTGAGAATCCTGGAACTAGACGGTGGGGCCAGTTGCACAACCCTATCCCGGGTGTTCTGAGAAGCCCAGAACAGCATGCCGGGGATGGGCAAGCTGTCCAGCTTGGAGCCATAGCCCAGCAAAGCCGCTACAGAGACAGAACCCAGAAGCCCCCACCCAGAAAGTGTGCCTGAGGCCCCTGACATGGGGCCTGGGGAAGCCCCACAGGCCTGGCTCCACCCAATGATGTGCTAGGCCCCAGGTTGGCCATTTCTCATGGTGAAGGCCCCGGAATGGGGAGCCAGTTCTGTGCAGCTGGGGTGGGGGGTGGGGGGCCTGGAAGCGGTACAGCAGGACGGAGGCTCCCACGCTCCAGGGCCAAGCTGACGTGACTAAAGTTAAACAGACCCCATGCCACTTCGGGTTACAGCTAATTCTGTGCGGCGCAGGGAGCCCCTCTTGGGATGGCAGCCGCGGAGGGGGTGGGGGTGGGGGGCTTGGCGGGGCAGGCAGCCCCAAAGGTAATTTGCACACGGACTTTATAAGGCTCTCGGCTCTCTTAAACATATGCTTCTCTGATTATAAACAGCTGATGGCTCGCAAGATTCAGAGTTTCCAGCAAGGCTTCCAAAAAAAGATCACGTTCGAAGCAGGGAAGGTGACCGGCGCTCGGCAGCCATGCTCCCCAGCCTGGGTGCCCTGTGCCAGGTCCTGAGCAGGGCAGAGCTGCCACTGCTATGTCCTGAGCGGGGCTCCGGCCCCCGCCACTGGCCCGGGGAGGGAATGGGGTGTGGGAGCCAGAGGTCCAGCTCCTTCGAGGTGAGGCTGCCCAGAGCTGCTGACAGGCTTAGACATATGTGCACGTGGGGGCTGAGACTCCAGTGCCCCGTACCCCAAGAGGTCTCTGCACTGCCCCACACTGGCCCCCCATTCCTTCAGGCTTCTTGGGGACTGGGGGTGCACAGAGAGGAATGGGAGAGAGAGAGAGACGTGTGCAGAGCCAGGTAGACCCAGAAGGGCCAGGTGCCGCAGTGTGACAGCTGCAGTGTGGCCTGCAAGGAGACGGGGACCCCAGGCCCTGGGAGGATGAGGGCCTCTGAGCACAGGGTGAAGTGTGTGGAGCCCTAGCGAGTGCTCCCTCTGAGCAGGAAGAGCCCCCAGGGCTCCCCACTTCATGCGAGAGCATCACAGCTCCCCCCGGACAGCTAACGGAGGGGGGTTTCCAGGCCCCTGATCTTGGCTATCTGTTGGGGGTGGGGGGTCCTGTGGTCTGGGGTCAGCAGTCATGCACACCCAGCGCAGCTCCAGAGAAGATGGGGAAAGGGGATACCAACAGTCAGCCCCACCTCAGACCCCCACCTCAGACCCACCTGAGCGGGCAGGGAGGTGGGTGGTGGGGACCTGCTTGGCCGGATGAGAAAGTGACCTAGTCAGTCAGAGGCCCCTGTGAATAGGGCCACCTGGTGAAGGGGGACCCAGTCATCATCTCAGGAGGGGGGGGGGATCACTCAGCTTCCAAAGAACTGGACTTGGTGTCTCTGGGAGAGAGAATGTCACCTGTCCCCTTAAGCACACTGTCACCAGGTCACCCTTCTCAAGTCCCATAGCTTTAGGTGACTGGAGGGCCTGACCATCCTCCGCCTCTGCACGGCTGGCCTCTCACAGACACCCAGGTCGGGAGCTGCCAGAGCACAGGCTAGAACTTGGCGCTGGCTGGCACATCTGGGCCGAGGCTGTTGTCCAATCACCACACCCTTTCTTGTGTACCCATATGCCACTTTTCTAGAAGCTACTAACCATGGTGAAAGCTGTTGGGAGGGCCCCTGGGGGTGCGGGCAGAGTGGCTGTGTCCAGGTTCTTGCTGAGGACACCCCAGAGTCACACAGGCGTCTGAGGCTCAGGCATCCAGGAGCCGCCAGTGGCTCTGGCTCAGGGTCCTCGTGGCTGAGACCAGGGTGCAGGGTCTGACTCTTGGGGCCTGGGGGGGTCAAGGGGGCAGCAGTGGCATGTTTCTAAAAGGCCGCTTGAGTGTCCGCACAACGTGGCGGCCAGGTACCCCAGAGTCCGAGAGCCCGGGGGCAGGTGCCTCTCACGGTGGGGTTCTGGAGTCCCTCTGTCACTTCCTCCAGCTCTCGATGGCTGCAGCCAGCCGCGAAATCTAGGGAGAAGTCAAGGGGGGCACGCCAGCTTCCGCAGGGAAGGTCCCTGGGTCCAGCAGGTGGACGGCCCTCTTTGCTTCCTTTATTTTTTTCTCTCTAGGGTTATCTCTGGGGCTTGGTGACAGCACCATGAGTCCACTGCTCCTGTTGGCCTTTTTCTCTTTTTTCCTTCCCATTTCATTGGATAGGACAAAGAGAAATTGAGAAGAGGAGAGGGAGAAAGGGAGGGGAAGAGAGAGACCTGTAGACCTGTTTCTCCTCCTGTGAAGCTTCCCCCTGCAAGTGAGGAGCCGGGGTCTTGAACATGGATCCTTGCGCTTGTCCTGAAGGGAGGGGGGCTGCCTTCCTTCCTTCCTTCCTTCCTTCCTCCCTCCCTCTCTCTCTCTCTCCCTCCCTTCTCTTCCTCTCTCTTCCTTTCTCTCTCTCCCTGTTTTCCCTCCTGTTTCTCTTTCCCATAACATGGCCGCTGTCTGGCAGGCTCACTAGAACCATCTCCTGTAGGTCCTGACACCCTCCAGATACGCCCTCTCCCTGCTCCCCAGTGAGGCCCAGTGGCCGCCTGCTGGCTGCCTGCCCCTTCCTCCCCCAAGGGCACACAGTGCGGCCACCTGTCCTCACCACAAAGCTCAACCAAGGCTCCTTTAGCGTTTTAAGAAACTAACAACTATCCCCACGGGCATGACCAAGAGGGCTGGCTCACTGCTAACACGGGGTCCGAGACCGAGATCACTGGCGGTGGTTGGCCCTGCGGGAGTCAGTGACCTCCGGGGCTGAGGGTGGGCGGACTCTGGCTGGCTGGGCCACGGCAGGCAGGGGGGAGGGGCAGGCGGCCGCCTCACGGGAAGAGCTGCCTCGGGAAGGCGAAGGCGGTGGCACAGGCTGTGCGGGACCAGGCCTCACACCGCACAGCTCCCTGCGCCTCCCACCCCCAGGCCTGACAGGTGCTCAGGAGAAAGCTGCTGAGAGGCCCCATGTGGGAGAGGATTCTGGGGGAGTCCAGGCTGGCTGATGAAGGTTTGGTGGAGCCAGGCCCAAACACACACACACACTCACACACTCACACACACACTCACACACACACTCACACACACACACTCACACACACTCTCAGACACTCACACACTCACTCACACACACACACTCTCAGACACTCACACACTCACTCACACACACACACTCACACACTCTCACTCACACACTCACTCACACACACACACTCACACACACACTCACACACTCACTCACACACACACACTCACACACTCTCACTCACACACTCACTCACACACACACTCACACACACACTCACACGCACACTCACACACACACACTCACACACACACTCATACACACTCACACTCACACACACTCACACACACACTCTCAGACACACTCACACACTCACACACACACACAGTCACACACACATACACTCACACACACACACTCTCTCACACACACATACACACACACTCACATACTCACACTCACACTCTCACACACTCACACACACACTCACACACACACTTACACACACACACACTCACACACACACACTCACACACACACACACACACACACACTCACACACACACACTCACTCACATACTCACTCACACACACAGTCACACACATATACTCACACACACACTCACACTCACTCACACTCACATACAAACACACACTCACTCACACACTCAAACACACACTCACACTCACACACACACACACACTCACACTCACACACACACACACACTCACACACTCTCACACACACACACTCACTCACACTCACATACAAACACACACTCACACACACACTCACACACACACACTCACACACACACACACTCACACACACACTCACATACACACACACTCACACACTCACACACACACACACACTCACACACTCACACACACACTCACACATACACTCACACACACTCACACTCACACACACACACTCACACACACACACTCACACACACTAACACACTCACACTCACACACACACACTCACTCACACACTCACACACACTCACACTCACACACACACTCACACACACTCACACTCACATACAAACACTCACACACACACACACACACTCACACACACACACTCACACACACACACTCACACACACACACACACACTCACTCACACACACACTCACACACACTCGTGAGCACAGCTGCCAAGGGGGCAAGCCCACACCCCTGGATGCCACTTGTGGGGACTAGACTCAACCCTCCACGGCCTCTCGTGCCTGACCGCTGGTCCCAAAGGCAGGACAGCTGTCCACGTGTGAGCACAGGCTGGGACCGGTCCTGTTGGGCCTCCCTGTCAGAAGGCCCCTGCCCTACGACTCTGTCGTTACTCTGTCGTCTGACAAGAAGACTACAGGGCCTGAGGGGTGTCCTGGAGTTGGACCCCCAAAGCCTTGTGCCCTGCCAGGCCTGGGTAGCTAGGATGGGGCAGACGTCAGCGTGGGCCCTACCTGTGGGGCCGCAGAGCCCCAGGCCAAGGAAGCACGGGGTAGCCACGAATAGGCTTCTGAGGACCTGCAGGTCACCTCACCCCCAAGCCAGCCAAAGGTTGTGGGTTGCCCGTCGAGCATCTCCCCGGGAGCTCTCCGCCTTCCAGGCCTCGTGCACGTCCCCCGTGGTGAGGCGGCATCTCCCTGGGCCCCCCCAGCCCCCAGCAGCTCTCGTCCTGTGCCGCTCCACCAACAGGGAGAGGCCTGGACGGAGCAGAGCCTGGCCGTGCTCACAGAGGTGCCAAGCTCTGAAAGGAGGACCCCCAGGCAGTGATGTGTGAGGGCCTGCCCCTCTGGGTCAGAGACCCCAGGAAGGCAGACCAAGCAAGAGTGGGAGTGGCTGACGGGTCTGGGTCTGGGTCCGGGTCCGGGTCCGGGTCCGGGTCAGGGTCAGGAACCACTGGAGGAGGAAGTTCCACAGAGAGAACATGGGACCCAGCAGTATCAGCAGAGAACAGTGTCTCGGTGCCTCAGGGCCCCGGGGCCCCAGACAGCCCACGCGGGCTTTGTGGATGGTACTAGCTGCCAGGGCGGCCTCGGGCCCCTTGTCCCGTCCGCGGAGCCTGGGCCCAGCTGCCACGTGGCCCCGGGCCCCAGGCTGGAGCCTGGCTGAGCCTGGAGCACGTCCACCCCGAGCGACTGAGGGGTGAGCGTGGGGAGCAGAGGTCCGCAGAGGTCCGCAGAGCCCCGGGCGGGCGGCTGGCCCTGGGGGGAGGGGCCGTCCTTCCTGCTGTCCTGGCCTTGGAGGAGGGCTGTGCTCCCGCCCGCCCGCCGCCCGCAGCCTGCACTGTGTGCTGGCACACGCAGGAGAACTAGCTCAACAACTTCCTCCCTAATCCCCACCCCCACCCTAAATACCTTGGAATCAAGAGAAAAGTCGAGTGGACGCTTTGTGCCTAATTCTCTTCAGCTGTGCGTGCGCTCGGCACACAGGCCTGCGAAGAAACCTTTTGAGCCCCAAGTGTCAGGGCTGGAGGGAGCCCGGGAACGTTAGGTCAGCCCCCACCACGTACCCTACGGATGAGATAAACCAGACGCTCCATCACGGGAGCTGGAGGCGGGAGGAGGCCACCAGGTGCTTGGGCTCTCTGCCCTGCACCCACCCCCGCGGTCGGTCCTCAGCCCAAGAAAGTGACGAGGGCCAGGCACCCCCTCTCCAGGCTCCCAGGGGAGAGCCACCCCCCCCCCCGCTGATCTGGGCTCGGGAGGGGCCCCAGCACAATCAGAGCAGGCCCTGCCTTCCCGCCCCCACCAGTTCTGCCTTCCTGCCTGAGACCAGCTCCAGCCGCCCCGAGCCTCCTGGTAGCCCCCCATCTGCCCCAGGCTGGCCTGGAGTCCACCCAGCCCCGCCTGCCTCACCAGCCAATTCCCACGTGTCTCTTGTCTCCCGGCGAGACAACAAACCCCTCTCAGTCTGGGGCTGTTCCCTCTCCGGCTCCCCCAGAGGATTCAGGAAGGAGGGCACATAACAGGTGCTCCGGGCTGGCGGGAGGCACCGGCTGACTGACAGCACCCCGTGTGCAGCGAGAGGGTGAGGGGTGAGAGCCAGCCTTCCCCACCACCACAGCAAAGCAAAGGATGGCAGGGCTTGAAGGGCGAGAGAGGCCACTTGCCAGCTGGGGCCTCCTGGGCACTTCACAAAGGCCACGCCGTCTCAATCGGCGGGATCTTAACAGATCGATTGTCCTTCCCTCCTTCCTTATTTCAGACAGAGGCAGAGAGAGAGAGAGAGAAGGAGAGAGGAGGCACCAGCTTCCTCCTGCGTAGCGGGGGCTGAGTCCGTACTGCCCTCCCGGACCACTGCAACAGCCCCCAAAGCTGAGTCCCCACCTCCCGCGCTCTCTGTGAAGGGGATGCTCCCCACTCTCAGTGGTCATTATGTCGAGCCTGGCTCCTTGGTGACACCATTTAAAGTCACCATTTTGTTTTAAGCAAATTCCCACCCCGTGCTCAACATTCCTGAATTAGAAAACAGAACCCAAACCAAAGACTGGGCACGTCTGTGTTCACAGGGGGCCGTGCCGCCCCTAGCTGACACGGTGGTCTGGGGTCCAGAGCTGGCACCCGACCAGAGTGGCTGGAACTTGAGGGGTTCTAGTCCGTCTTTCCTACCAGATGTAAGAAAACCCACCACGAGGGACCGTGTTTGCTTGAAGTCTCAGACTGCCTCCAGGCTTTAGTGTCCCTCTGCTCGCAGTTCTCTGAGGAGGCGGCTTCTACGGAGAGCCCATCTGCCTGCCAAGGATGCCCGGGGAGGGGTCCTCACCTCCCTCAGAGGATGCGGAGGAGAAAGGACGCAGGCGGCAAGGGGCAGGGCCCAATCTGGCCTGATAGTCCAGCACTCTGCCCTCCGCGTTTCCAGGTTCTTGTCTCAATAGCTCCACAAGGTTGACATGGCAGGTGGGGACCAAGAACCGGAGGCCTTCTCTGCCGCTGTGGCCAGGCCAGAGGGTGGCAGTGGGACGGGAGAAGCTGGCCAGTCAGGGAGGGCGGCTGAGCTGTCCTGAGGGCATGGCATGGCCGGGAGCATATCGCACACTCCACTGCAAGTTCACAGACAGAACTGAAGGCGCTCCTGGAGTGTGGGGGCAGGTGGAAGAAATCACAGCTCGGCTGTGAGCCGACGGGCCCTCTGACACCGACACACCAGCCCGGGGCTGCTGCCTGGCCTTCCCGCAGGAGGAGTGTGACGGGACGCCCACTCGGAAGGTCAGAAAGGAAGCTGTTGACGCCTGAGCACTTGACACCATTTTCCCTTTCTCCTCCAGGCTGAACAACAATGGAAGAAAAAGATAGCTCAGGGGTTCCTGGCCGTTCTCGGAGACCCATATTTCAGGCAGGGGAAGCCTAGATGAAGGGCCTCCTCGCAGGCTGGGGTGAGGGGTGGCCGCTCTCCTGGCTGGGCCCAGCCTCCCCCTTTCCTCCTCCTTTGAAGTCAGTCCTGGGCGGGGGATTTCATTCAAAGCTCTACATTCCAAAACTGCTTTGCAATTTGCAGGAAAGGTCCAAACTGCCCCCAGACTTGCTGGTGGAGTGAGAGCTCCATGAGGCCAGGTTTCCTGACTCTGTTGGGAAGGGGACTTGGGGTCTGGCACCCAGGGGCAGCTGAGTGTAGCACTGTGGTCTCCTGGCATGGGGACATGGGGCATGGGACATGTGGACATGCGGGAATGAGGACACGGGGACACCGGGGACACGGAGACAAGGGGACACAGGGACACGGGGACACGGGGACATGGGGACACATGGGACACGGGGACACAGGGACACGGGAACATATGGGACACAGGGACATGGGGACACAGGGACACGGGGACACAGGGACATGGGGACACATGGGACACAGGGACACGGGAACATATGGGTCACAGGGACACGGGGACACATGGGACACGGGGACACAGGGACACGGGAACATATGGGACACAGGGAAACGGGGACACAGGGACACGGGAACATATGGGACACAGAGACACGGGGACACATGGGACACGGGGACACAGGGACACGGGAACACGGGGACACAGGGACACGGGGACACGGGAACACGGGGACACGGGAACACGGGGACACGGGGACACAGGGACATGGGGACACATGGGACACGGGGACACAGGGACACGGGAACATATGGGACACAGGGACATGGGGACACAGGGACACGGGGACACGGGGACATTGGGACACGGGGACACAGGGACACGGGAACATATGGGACATAGGGACACGGGGACACAGGGACACGGGAACATATGGGACACAGGGACACGGGGATAGGGAGGAGTGGCAAAGTCCTGTCGGGTGCGACCCCGAGTCTGTCCACCCCCGCAGAGGCCTGGCGCTCAGCTCGTGGGGTCTGGGAGTCCCCCCGCGACCTCGCAGCCCGGGGACACCTCTGGGCCCTCATCCGGGGTCTGCGGCGGGCGGGCGGGCGGCTGCGCGGTGCGGGTGCGCATTGCAGGGGGGGGAGCCCCCGGGCGGGCGGACTGAGGGGCGGGGCGCGGCACGCAGCGCTGGGCTCTCCGGACCAATCGGGGCGCAGGTGACATCCGCTGCGACTCACGGGGACCAATGGCGGAGCTCTAAGCACCGCGCCGCACGGCCGGCCAATCTTCATGGTGGCAGCGGCAAGCCCGCCCCTCGGGCCCAGCCAATCAGCGGCGGGGAGTCTGCCACGTCCGCCAGCCCCGGAGCAGCCGCCGCCACTCGGAGGACGGTCACCGGGCGGCCCGGATGCGGCTCCGCGCTCTGTCGCCGCTGCCCTGCGCGCTGCAGGCGGCGCTCCCACCCGCCCCGCGCTCCTCAGGACCGCTCCTCAGCACGGTCCCTGACGCCGCGCTCCTCGGGATGACTCGCCATATCGGGCTCCTCAGGATGACTCGCCATATCGGGCTCCTCAGGATGACTCGCCATATCGGGCTCCTCGGGATGACTCGCCATGCCGCGCTCCTCAGGATGACTCGCTATGCCGCGCTCCTCAGGATAACTCGCCATATCGGGCTCCTCGGGATGACTCGCCATGCCGCGCTCCTCGGGATAACTCGCCATGCCGCGCTCCTCAGGATGACTCGCCATGCCGCGCTCCTCAGGACCGCTCCTCGGGATAACTCGCCATGCCGCGCTCCTCAGGATCGTTCCTCGGGATGACTTGCCATGCCGCGCTCCTCAGGATGACTCGCCATGCCGCGCTCCTCAGGATGACTCGCCATGCCGCGCTCCTCAGGATGACTCGCCATGCCGCGCTCCTCAGGATGACTCGCCATGCTGCGCTCCTCAGGACCGCTCCTCGGGATGACTCGCCATGCCGCGCTCCTCAGGATGACTCGCCATGCCGCGCTCCTCAGGATGACTCGCCATGCTGCGCTCCTCAGGACCGCTCCTCGGGATAACTCGCCATGCCGGGCTCCTCAGGACCGCTCCTCAGGATGACTCGCTGTGCCGGGCTCCTCGGGATGACTCGCCATGCCGCGCTCCTCAGCATGGGCTCGCAAGGCCACGCAACGCACCTTGACTCAATAGGCCCATTCCCGGAGGCCGCGCTCCACAGGATGACTCCACAGCAGATGGGTTCCCGAGGCTGCCCTCCGCAGCATGACTAGCCAGAAGGGGCGCCCCATGCCTCGTAAGATGACTCCACAAGATGGACCACTGAGGCCTTGATCCTCTGCCTGACTCGCTTGCTGCTCCTCCGGACAGCTCCTCAGCACGGGCTCCCAATGCCGCCCTCCTCCGGAAAGCTCCTCAGGGCAGCTCCTCAGCACGGGCAGCGGAGGCCAAGACCACGCTCTGCAGGATGACACCACGGAATCTCTCCCCGAGGCTGCGCTCTGCAGGATGACGCCACGGAATCTCTCCCTGAGGCCGAGCTCTGCAGGATGACACCACAGATTTTCGCGCTCTTCAGGATGATGCCACAGAATCTCTCCCCGAGGCCGCGCTCTGCAGGATGAAGCCACAGAATCTTTCTCGGAGGCTGCGCTCTGTAGGATGATGGCACAGAATCTCTGCCCGAGGCCGCGCTCTGCAGGATGATGCCACAGAATCTCTCCCCTGGCCTCTCCACCAGCTACACTCCACTTCGGGATGGCTTCTCCCTCAGCGTGGTTCTTCCTCAGGATGGCTTCTTCTCATCTGTGCTGCTTCTAGGATGGCCTCTCCACCAGCTACACTCCACTTCGGGATGGCTTCTCCCTCAGCGTGGTTCTTCCTCAGGATGGCTTCTTCTCATCTGTGCTGCTTCTAGGATGGCCTCTCCACCAGCCACACTCCACTCCGGGATGGCTTCTCCCTCAGCGTGGTTCTTCCTCAGGATGGCTTCTTCTCATCTGTGCTGCTTCTAGGATGGCCTCTCCACCAGCCACACTCCACTCCGGGATGGCTTCTCCCTCAGCGTGGTTCTTCCTCAGGATGGCTTCTTCTCATCTGTGCTGCTTCTAGGATGGCCTCTCCACCAGCCACACTCCACTCCGGGATGGCTTCTCCCTCAGCGTGGTTCTTCCTCAGGATGGCTTCTTCTCATCTGTGCTGCTTCTAGGATGGCCTCTCCACCAGCCACACTCCACTCCGGGATGGCTTCTCCCTCAGCGTGGTTCTTCCTCAGGATGGCTTCTCCATCCCGGCTCTTCTTTGGGCTGGCTTCTTCACCATCTGTGCTCCCCTCAGAATGGTTCTTTCTTGGGCTGGCTTCTCATGGCGCTCTCGCTGAGGATACCTTCTCATGGTGATCCTCCTCAGCCTGGTTCTTTGAGGTGGTTCTCCACAGGCTGGCTCTTCCTCAGGATGGCTTCTTTTCATCGGCATCCCTCCTCAGGATGGTTTCTTTTCAATCTGCACTCCTCAGAAAGGCTGTCCCTCAGGCTGGCTTCTCCGTCTGCACCCTTGTTCACTGGGGCTCCTCCGGACAGACGCCGCGGGCTGTGAGGTAAGTTTCCGGTGGGCACGGCTGGGCCCCGTGTGACCGCGGAGTTGGGTCTCAGCTTCTGAGCTGGGGATGGGGGCTGTGGGGTGAGCGTGGAGCAGCCTTGGAGTGGGGACCCTCCCACCGCCCTCCCAGGAAGGTGTCGTGCTGCGCTCCAGGCAACATTGTGTTGACCCCGTGGGTGATGCTGTGGGGCACAGCGCTCACTGTAGCCCGGGTGAAGCCTTAGCCTACACCCCAGATCCCCACCCAGGAGAGGGGGGGTCTACACTCCCAGATTGTTACCTAGGAGATGGGGGCCTGTGGCCCTAAAGCGTCACCCATGAGAGGGCGTCTGCACCCCCAGAGCGTCGCCTAGGAGGGGGGTCTGTACCCTTGGAGCGTCGCCTATGAGGGGATCTGCACCCCCAGAGCGTCGCCTAGGAGAGGGGGGTCTGCACCCCTGGAGCGTCACCCATGAGAGGGCGTCTGCACCCCTAGAGCGTCGCCCATGAGAGGGTGTCTACACCCCCAGAGCATCGCCTTGGAGGGGGGGATGTCTGCCCCCCTAGAGCATCGCCTAGGAGAGGGGGGGGTCTGTACCCTTGGAGCGTCGCCCATGAGAGGGGGGTCTGCACCCCTAGAGCGTCGCCCATGAGAGGGCATCTGCACCCCCAGAGCGTCGCCTAGGAGAGGGGGGTCTGCACCCTTGCTTGGAGTGTTGCCCATGAGAGGGGGGTCTGCACCCCTAGAGCGTCGCCTAGGACAGGGGGGTCTGTACCCTTGGAACGTTGCCCATGAGAGGGGGGGTCTGCACCCCCAGAGCGTCGCCTAGGAGAGGGGGGTCTGCACCCTTAGAGTGTCGCCCATGAGAGGGCATCAGCACCCCTAGAGTGTTTGTTGCCCAGGAGCGGGGGTCTGCATCCCGAGCCCCAAGGGGAGCAGAGCACACCCACCAGTGCTTCTGCAACAGCTCTGGGGACTGAGCTCAAGGAGTGCGGATCCTAGTGAGCTTCTAGTCGGTGGGCGTGCCAACCAGGGACCCCCTCCCTCCCTGCTGTTCTCAGTGTCCAGCAGGGTGCCAAGGGCTCCTTCCAGGCCTGCCTGATGGGCCTGAGGCAGTGCCCAGCAGGGTGCGGAGGGGGTCGCTGTCGACCCCACCGGATGGGCAGAGGCAGTGCTTGTGGGGCGCCGGCAACTTCCACAGAGAGGGCATTCTCTGAGGGCCAGGGAGGCAGGAACTCGTGAGAACTGCCCCCCGCCCCCCGCCCCCCAGTAAGGCCAAAGGAGAACACCCCAACATGTGCCCAGCTCTTTAAGAGTGATAGGTGGAGGGTGCCCTCCTGGCTGTCCCAGAGACGAGGAGGAGGAAGCTGCAGTGTCAGGTCCCTCAACGTGCTGGGCTTCTGGGTCTCAGAGCTCTTTGTTCGGGTAAAAGTCATCGAGGTCCCTAGAGAACTGGGGTGAGCAGGCATTGTGTTTGTTGCTCGTTATCGTCGTAGAAGTCCCAACTGAAAACTGCTTAAAGTGAAGGGCACTAGTCTACTAGCATGAGCTCCAGTGGGGGCCGTGTTGCCTCTGGAAAAGTTTTGAGTGTTGAAAAGGCAGAGTGTCTGAAATATATATTGCTGTGAAGATGGTTTTGGGAAAGGGTTACTGGGGCCCTCAGATCACACATACTTTGAAAACTGCTGAGTTACAAGGAGAAAAAAAAAAAATCAACCAATGTCCAGAACTAAGGAGGGACTCCCCCAGAGATTTTGGATTTGAGATTATTGTAGCTCCCGTCACACAGTGCTTCTTTATGCCAGTACCAGGTAACTAGCAGGCGTGAGAAAGAAGCTAAGGTGGCAACCAGAAATAGCAACAGACTTACACCAACGGGCATGGAGAAAACTTCGCCGATTATATTGAAGAATACAAACAAGGAGGAGCTTTTGAAACGGACAGACATTCCATTCTCTTGGGTGGGGCATCTTCGCATTAGAAAGATGTCAGGGTTTTCCCTACTGAGAATTGCAGTAGGAGCTTTTGAGGAACTTGACAAACATTTTCTAAAATGTATGTGAAAGAAAAAGATCTACAAACACCAAGTGAACTTTGAAAAGCAAGAACAGAGAAGGCCTTGTACTGGCAGCTCCTGTGGCACGCTCCAGGCCTCAGTAATTGGAACAGAGAGGCCCAGAAGAAACTTCAGAGCTGCTTCTAGGGGAAGGCGGCATGAGATAAAGGTGGCACCAATGTTACGGGGGCTATTTAGATGGAGCTGAGGGAAATGAGCCTTAAATGGAGTGTAATGACTCCCTGAGAAAGCATATTTCAAGTAGACTGACTGTACACTCAGAAGGAAAAAGCAGAGGATGTCTGTTTAGTAGAGTAAGACTGTGAAGCATAAGTTCACAGCCCAGGGGTGACCCTGGGGTCTCGAACAGAACCCAGAACACACAGACTTAGCGAATAAAACTTATGCATTTGAGTGCATGCAGATGGAAGTCTTTCTACTAACTAAACCCATTGTGGCAAAGTTCAAAACTATCCTCATAATACCACGACTTGTTTTTCCCTTTTCCCTCTCCCTTGCGTGACTTTGCCTAGGGTATAGAGGAGGATTTATGAGATATTTGAAACAACTAAATCTGATAAGGGAACAATAGCCAAAACAGACACAAAAGTCCTGCAAGATAAGTAAGGAAAAGATAAAAAGCCCCAAAGGAAAGTGGACAAGTGATATTGGTTGGCAGTTTGCAGGAGGCCTGACAGATATATGAAGAGCTTCGCAAGCTCATCATTAATCAGAGAAGTCAAATGAAAGCTACAGACATTTTTTCATATAAGAAGATTTAGAAGGTAGGATAATGCCAAGTGTTGGCAGAAATGCAGGAAACAAGCCTCCCTCTGTGCTGCAGGTGGGAATGCAGACAGCACAGACATTCTGGAGCGCTTTCCAACACTTCTTCCTCAAATAAAATATTTAATACCTGCAACCCAGCAGTTCCCCCTCCTAGGTAAACAGCCTGAGTAGTTCTCACCCAGAACAACAAGGGGCTGTGTGTGTGCGCTCAGCACAGCGCTGCTGGTGGGGTGGGCAGCTGGGGCCCTGCACTGTGGTTAGAAGTCAGGACGAGATGTCCGATGTGCAAACACGGAGCCGAGTGACATGACTTGCTCGGAGCCGCGACTCTGCGTCTGAATGGAAATGACACACTGTCCAGACATGGAGAAGATCCTCTGGGCATCACCAGGGCACGCGTACACGATCACAGGAGTAAATGAGAGGAGGGCAGAGGCGGAGAACTGGGATTAAGTGGAAAGAAGCAGCGTGATGGCTCTCACGACCCTTACAGAGCCACAGTGTGTCCGAACCTGGGCTGTGACTAGCCCGCTACCCTGTGCAGCGTGATCTCAGATGGCCAGGAGGTGGAGGAGTGAGCGCATGACCTACCCCTTTCCTGCCAGATGCCCTGCATGGCTTGCTGCTAGTAAGGAAATTCAAATTCCACCGGGTTTTACAAGCATTCCTCTCCCTTTCCCTGGGATCGCCCCACGGCAGTTCTTTGAGTCGCTCCTGGTGCGGTGCGGCGCGGTGTCGGGGAGGCCGTCAGGGTCAGCCCTGTACAGTCACGTGCTAGGTCACCACTGGATCTCAAGCGTCCGCGGGCAGCCTCCTAGTTCCTTAGGCACCCACTTCTTTGTCGGCTGCCTGCCTCCTCCACCGGAAGCGAGGCCCCAGGAGAGCGTGTCTGTCTTCTCTACAGGGTCTGCACACGGAGAGTGCGTCATGCCTTTCTGTTGAATGGCTTCATTGATTAGTTGAATGAAGGAAGAGGCCAGGCCAGGAAAGTGTGTATCCATTTTCAGAATGCAGTGAGAAAGTCAGCGCACAGGATTCTAAGCCCTCAGACCAGGAATTTCCCGGCATTTGGAGCGAGCGAGTGAGCCAGTCGTGGTTGTAGGAGGCTGTCCTGCATATTGCGGGCGCCTAGCCGGGTGAACTCCCCCCACCGTGATCACTGAAAATGTCTAGACGTTGCCCCTGTCCCCTGGGTGCACCTCAGGTGAGCCTCACTGCCCTACATCAGCGTCAGGGACTAGGAGCATCTCCCTCCACCCCACTGCACCCCAACCCTTGTCCACACTCAACGCTCACAGACCGGTTCCAGTCCCCGCCCATCCTCCTCCCCAGGTGTCGGTGTCAATCGAGGTTGGTAGAGTCCCATGGCGGGTGGAGGCGCTAGTGGAAGTACTTAGCTGCGGGCTCTGATCACTTCAGGCACCGAGCCTACAGCTCGGCCGAGTCTAGGTGGCCTCTCACTTTTCCCACTTAAAGCAGCGGCTGCCTCTCTGTGGCCATCGGATCCTGCCATCTTTGCAACGTGCTCCAGTAGGAAGAGGCGGCTGGTAGGACCTCGGAGCGTGCCAGGTGGGGGTGAAGAGACTGTCCTCTCCCCTAGTGTCCCCTGCAGTCTCTTCACGTGGACTGCGGTGCCTGCACTGTCTACTGGGGCTTCCAGCCTCAGCACCCAAGCAGGCCCATAAGGCCCAAGCTGACTCGCTGGCTGGCGCGCTCTCTCCCTCTCCCCCTGTGCCTTCCTTGGGCCAGGTGAGGTCCTTGTTTGCAAGCACAATGTGGTCTCCTTTAGGGAACAATCCTTGCTCTTCCCAGAAACCTTGGGGCTGGACTCAGCCTCCCTGGCAGCCAGCCTTAGCCAGGAGAAGAGACTGACCTGACGGGCCTTTCTCTCACTGGTTGGAGCAATTCGTATCAGAGTGCGGGCGCACTGGGGGCCGCACCAGGCACACGAGCCTGTCCCCCCTCGGGCGGGCACTGGCCCAGCTGTCCTCAGAGCGCCGCCTAGGCACACTGCCCATCCACCCCCAGTTCTGGATACATTTTTTTTTGGGGGGGTGATGGGGTTGGAGAGTGGGCTAGAGCCCCTCGGTGCCGAGGGGAGTTTTAGCAGATGTGTGCCTGAACAGCTCAGCCAGTGGCCATAGAGGTGACTGGACCATGTGACATGTAACCCTCCCAGAGGGCTGCCTGGCTGGGGCAAAGAGGTGATCCATTTCTACATGAGTATTGTAGAAATAAAAATTAAGAAAACCAAGCAACAAGTGGCTGTTTTTCCTGGGGGTGAGTTATAAATGCAGCAGATGTGCCGGGTACTTAAAAACCTCGGTAGCAAAATAACCAGCCAGCCACATGACGGCCACGGGTCGGGAGAAACGGCAGTGACAGGACCAGAAAGCCAAAGGGGACTAAAAGCCGAAAGGGGCTGTACTTCTGCCAGACCCTCCCTGAGGTAACTGTGAGTTCCCACAATTCCTCGAGAGCTTATGTCCTGTGCTATAGTCTGTCATACGCTGATGATGCCAGCTAATTCTGTGCGTGGCCTACAATGTCTTTTGTTTACAGTGAGAACACAGCGTTCCCGCCACATGAGAACGTCTGGGAGGAAAGAAGTGAGCGGCATCTGATGCTGTATGGCAGGAAGTAGTCTTGGAGCGACTTCCTCTGGGAGAATGGGTGCCACTTCCCACAGGGGCTGGGCAGCACCTTTTCTTTCCTGCGCATTCATGCGACGCGCCTGGTGGGCTCTAGCTGTTGGTGACACGGGGCGCAGGACAGCTGCCTCTGAGGCAGCACCCTGCCATCTACACAGCTCTTCCTGCCAGGAAATTGTGTCTGAGAAAGAAGGCAGCTGCCGGTGCCCCACTGTACAGATCAGCTGTTGGAGAAAGAGAGAGAGAGAGAGGAAGAGAGAAAGGAAGGAAGGAAGGAAAGGAGGATGGAAATTGGTTGGTAACTTGGCAGGTAGCAGAGATGGAGCCAGGAAACTGAGACCCGGCAGGAACTGGCATGGTCCCTGTGATGCAGAGGGGGCTACGCCCCACGGCAGGCTGCGGGGGCTATTTAGGCGGGAGCTCGGAGGAGGCCAGTGGCAGGTCTAGTCGGGGCCTGTCCTAGGAGTGAGTCTGAGGTGCCAGAAGCAGCCTGGGGGAGGAGGTACCAGTGCGGGGCGGAGGCGGACCGGCAACCACAGCACCGCCCGGCTCTGGGCGAGTTCCTGTGCAGGGTGCGTGCGCCCGCCACGTCGGGTCACCCCCGTGGGAAGGGGACAGCCAGAAAGCCCCCAGGTTGCTGGGGCGAAGCTGGCCTGTGGTGGCTACAGAGCGGGTGGTGAAGGCCTGGACTGGGCAGGGGTGAAGGAGAGCGCTGAGCTGTGCTGCTTAGAACGGCAGGGTCTGGGGTGTAGCTCAGGAGAGCGATTGGCAAAGGCAGAGAGGACGCCCCGGCGGGGAGGAAGTCTGTATGAAGCCCAGAAGGACACCAAGGGCAGAGCCAGAGGGCTGGGGAGGAGGCCGTGGCCCGCTCCGAGCATCCAGGCCCCAGCCTGAAAATGGCCCTGCCGCCTTGCCCGGGATGGGCACTTGGGCGGGCTGTGGCGGCGCAGAGGCTCTCGGTAGGGAGCCGGGTTGGCTCCCACGGGAGGCCTTGTCCTTCAAGCTATTTCATAACCTCGGAAGGAGAACACCCCCCCACCCCATTAATGCCAAGCCAGCAAGCTACAAAATGGCCTTGAGACACTGAGATGAACACACCGAGCGCCGGCGGCTTCAGGGTTCGTGGCAGACACCGCACAGACAGTGGTCGGTGGGATCTCGACCTCAGAGACCCGTCGCACGGCCACTCCTCGGGGCTTCAGCTTAGTCCTCACGGTTAACAGCCCAAACAGGCTTCGAAGGCTCAGAAGGGGTTAAATACAGAGCCCCTAACTCCCCCGCTTGCTAATTTTTAAACTACTGTTCAAAGCTTTGCTGAACGCGCCTCCCAGAAGGCCCAGGGGCTGCCCAGCCCCCGTCCTGTCCTGTGCCATCCCCTCCCTCCCTCTGCTAGCCTGACCCGGCGCTAAAGCGGAGCAGCGTCACTCGAGGCTCCCAGATAGTGGCGACACCGAGCTACAGGCGATGCCGGCGCGAGGCGAGGCCTAGGGCCACGGAGCCAGGGGTGGCGAGAGCTGCTCTTGCAGCCCGAGCCCACGGTTGGCTCTGGCCTCCTGCCACCTCTGCCCACCCGAGGCTCTTGGGGGCGCACCCCATCCTCAGCCCCGACACTCAGTTCCTGAATCTCCGGGCCGGACCCGTCCTCGCTGAGCCGAGACCCACTGGGCCCACCGGGGCTTGCACGGCACCCCGCACCCCGCACCCAGTCTCAGGAAGCCCCGGCCCTCGGTGCCGGAGACAGTCACGTCAGCAGCAAGTCTAGTGCCCCCTTGTCGGACTCGGACCCTTCCAGTACCCGCACAGGGAGGAGCGGGAGTGCCGGCGTGATGGGCTGGCCTGTCTCCCCAGGTGGCTTCCCCACCCTTCCTTGAGCTCCTCTTGCCAAGGTGGCCCCAAAGGCCTCAGGCTCTGGGGCTGGGGAGGCGTCAGCACCGAGTCTGGGGCAGGCCCAGGGTCAGGTGGGGGAAGGTCTTGCAAAGGCTGACCTCGGCACCGGTGCCTGCCCCAGTGCGCCAAAGCTGGCAGCCGGGGCCGTTGGGGTGGGGTGGGGGGTGCGGGGGGCTCAGTCACCTGCATCTCATGGCCTCTCTCCTGGGGTCGCAAAGGCCTGACCACCCTACTCCTGCTGTGCCCTCCTGGGAGTCGTGACGCTAGGCTGCTCGTAGAAGCTCCCAGGTGCGGGGGTGAGGGGGACTCCTCACCGAACTGGCCTGCCGTCAAGGCTGTTGGGAGGGAGTGCCGTGGGCCTGTTACCCCTAGAGCCTGGGCACTTCCTCACAGACGAGAGAGCTGGGACGGGCCAGCCTCCTGGGAGCAGAAGAGCCCTGAGTGGGCTGCCGCTCTGAGGCCCCCAGCCCGCCTCCCATCGCGTCCCTCTCCTTCTGGAGCTTTGAGGGGGCTGTTTTTCCCCATCCTGCCGGGTTGCCCGGCTGACCCCAGCGTACCCCGGCCCGGAAGCGTAGACCCCTCGTCTCGGCCAGGTGAGCACATGTGTGCCCCGCCTAGAAGCGCGCTGGCCCGCCCGCCCTCCACGCGGGAGACATCAGAGGGCGAGGGAGCAGTGGACCGCGGGCCTCCCGCGCCCCGGGGCCCGGAGTGTTGCCACTCGGCCTGCGCCCACCTGCTGGGGGGTTCCCATCCACCACATTTCCCACCCGGACGCCCGGGCCCCAGCACTGGGGCTCCACGGAAGCCGGACCGGGCTGGAGCCCCCCGGGGCAGGCTGGAGGGGGCGGGCTGGCCCAGGAGTGTGGTCTCTGCGGCCTCCGTTTCTCCCGAGCCTGCTGGTTCCTTGAGCAGGTGTAGCAGAACGGTCCACACGCGGGACCTGGCTGGGCAGCGCGGGAGGAGGCCACTGCTTCTTTGAGGGAGAGCCCCGAGAAGAATGGAGAGAGGAAGCTGTCCCTCCCTCCCCCTCGTACCTCCTTGTCGGGTCAGAAGGGGAGGCAGACCCAGGACCGCGCTCGCTGTGTCTGAGAGGACTGAGCACAGAGCGGTCCTCAGCCTGGGTTCCCAGAGGCGCTCTGGGCCGGGCCGTCCCAGGTCTAGCCCGCGTTTGCAGGCCAGGAGCTTGGCCTCACACCCAGCGCTGTTGGCAAGCTTTCACTCTGCTAGCGCGGGGCCGGGCCGGGCCGGGCCGGGCCGGGCCGGGCCGGGGCCTGCCTGTGTGTGTGGCGTGGGGATGCCCTCGGAGGCCTTCCCGTGGAGGGGGCAGCCCCGACCATCTGCTGTAACAAGAGGCAGAGTCTCCCTGCCTCCCTGCCTCCCTCCCTCCAGTCTCCGTCTCACAGGCCATCCCGGAGGCGCACGCAGCCGAATCCAGGAAACGAGAGCGGGTGAAGCAGGGCCGGGGAGTGTGGGCTGGAGCGGGACGCCGCTGCCACCCTGGCCGGTGCTACGAACGCAGGCTGCCACGCCACGCTGCGGGGCGGGAAGACAGGCCTGCTTCCTGCTTCCTGCTCCGGGGAAGGGCTCTGCCCGGAGCGCCTCTCTCGCGCGCTGTCTGGGGAGCCTGGTCCAGGGGAAACAGTCCTCGAGCTGCAACCACAGCCGCCAGGCGGGGCGCGGGGCGCGGGGCCCCTTCCTGGTCTCCCACAGACCTAGCCGCGAGGCCCCTTCCTGAGTCTCTCGCTGTGGAACAGGACAGGTAGAGCCTCTGCAGAGAGGGAGGCGCCTCGGCTAGAAAGTTCTGGACACAGTCTACTTGTGGGTGGGCGGCCGGCTCGCTCCGCGTGGAAGGGACCGCTCCTGCGCTCTGGGACCGGGGGAGCTCGCTGGCTCCCGCACCACACCCGGCGGCGCCTCTGAGAGGCCAGGACAGACGGGGGCTACGGGCACACCGGCGCCTTTGTCGGGCCCGTCCAGTCACAGGCCGGGCACAGTCGTGAGCAGACAGCTGCTGTTCACCACGGGGCCTGATCAAGTCCCCAGAGGCACTTGTCTCCCCAGGCCGGTGGCGCGCCCCATTCTCGAGGGGGATGTGCTCTGAGAGCCGGTGTGAAGGGGCTCCCGAGGCCCTGGGCCGGCTAATGAGTTATTTCTCCAAACAATGTCTGAGAAAGGGAAGGACTGGGCCGGTGCCGACTAAGGACAGGCCGGGTTGCCAGGGAAATGCTTCTATATGGGGAGAAACAAAAGGCAGTCATCAGGTTTTGTCTGAGGAGGAAAAACATGTGAAGCGTGTATCTTTGGACATCTTCTGGGGCTCTTTTGTTGCTTTTGTGTTTATGATTTGGACGAGAGAGGCGGCAGTGCGAGCGTGGGGCCAGGCTGAGGAACTGAACAAAGCTCGCGGGGGCTGCCATCTAGGGGTGCCGGGCCGAGTGGCTAGCCCCAGAGGCCCGGGGCTCGAGCTGGGGAGAGGAGGAGGTCCCACGCCCAGCTGGGCCCCCACCCCTCCAGCTCCAAGTGCTGGCCCGGGAGCTTTGGATTCTCAAATGTGAGATCCGAGATCAGTCCCTGACATTGCAAATGCCAGAGCCGTGCTCTGCTGCCCTCGCCTTCTCCACCTCGAAGAAATCCATAAATCCACACACAAATGCAAGCTACAAGTGCTGGGGAGGCCCGAGGCGGCAGAGAGGGAGGGCCAGGTGGACCGGAAGTGTCAGAGGAGCCATGTTCGGGTGCTGTACCGGTCCTCAGCAGTTCAGTGTTCACTCTGAACCGAGCCCGAGTCTGAGGGAGACCTTCTGCGAGGGGCTCAGCTGGCATCCCAACTCTCTCCCGGCACAGAAAGTCACCACGCTACGACACCACTGCCCAGGCTCAGGCCGCCAGGCTGCAGGGGGTGTGGGGCCTCGCCTGGTTCCTCCCCGCCAGCTCTCACGCCCACCGTGCACAGCCCTGTTGGAACCTCCCGCCGGCTGCCCCTGTCGCCGATGCTGACGTGCCCTGAGCTGCTGAGCTCTGTCCTGAGAAAGAAGCCCTGGGGGCCTCCAGCTCCCCGTGACAGGAGACCTGACTCCAGGAAGCAGGGGCCGCCTGCCCGCTTGGGCGGGGGTAGACGTGAGGTGAGGAAGGCACGGGCTCCGTGGGCACCCACCTCCCCCAGGCTCGGCGCTTGGTGTGGCTTCCTCACAAGCCCCGGGAGGACCATCAGAGTCACTGCATTGGCTTCCTTTCATTTCTCGAGCCGTGGTCGTAAGATGGGCCCCCAGAGGGAGAGATTGCGAGCAGAGGTCCTGTAGACTCCGGACCCCAGCTGCCATGGAAAGTGAGTGGGGACACACATGCTGGAGGAGACGGGTGAATGTGTCCCGGGACAGCTCGGGCCTAAGCTACCCGGCATCCACCACGGCTCACTGGGTCCCCATCGAGTCTTCACGGGTAGGGCCCTGGCCCTGGCCGGCCTGGGCTCCTATCTTGCTTTTCATTCACTTCTCCATCAAACATTCACAGAGGGTCATGCTGGGCTCCGTGAGGATTAAGCGCTGCAGATAACACTGGAGGGAAGAGGCCTGCTCCTGCCTCGCTGACCTTGCGCGACTGCGCCAGACAGCCCGTAAACCCCTTACCACCAACAAACACACAGTTACACATTAAGAACGGGGGAGGGAGGGCTCTCAGTGACCCAGCCTGAGGTTTACGATGCACGGGATAGCTGGCCCTGGCCTGGGAAGGGGAGGGGAGGGGCAGAGCAGCCCTGGGCTCGCGTTAAACCGTTACCGAGAAGCTCTGCACAAAATGATGGTGACCCCCACATATTCCCTCCTCAGGGCCACTAGGCTCTGACCCCGGGGCCCCTGGACTGAGCCTCTCAGGCCTCAAGCTGGCGACATAGGAAACAGAAGTGAGAAGTGGGGCTTGAGGATAGTGAGCCGAGCCGGTGCTCCTGAAGTACTTAGCCCAGGCCCTGACGCGGGGCGGTGCGAGCTTTCAGAGGTGTGTGTAGCGGACCCAGGAGCGTTCTCACTGCCCGCGTGGTGGCGGCAGCCCCCTCACAACTCTGGGAGACCACACACTGCTCCACCGTGTCCCTCTTGTGCCCCCTGGGACCTGGACTCGCTCCTGTCTCCTGCACCCTTCGGCCTGCTTCCCGTGCACGGCACTCAGTCTTTCCTCTCTCTCACCTCCGAGAGCCTGGATACCTCCGAGCCGGCCCCGCGGATGCCCACAGCTCAGCTCAGAGCTGCCTCTCCCTCTGAGCTCAAGGTCTGTGCGTGCGGAGCGGGGAAGGGCCCACGGCCAGAAGCATCCACGGCTGTCAGAGGTGGGCACCTGGCTCCCTGGGCTGGCGAGTCTGTACCCAGAGGGGGTTCTGGGTGGGCTCACTACCCACTGCCGGGGCCCAGGACCGAGACCACGGAGGTGAGCTGTGCCTCCTCCAGAACACACGGCCTAGCTCCTGTTCCCGCTCTCCAGCTGTCTCCCACACAGGCCGGAGGACCGGCTAAGCTGCGGGAAGACAGGAAGACACGGAGAAGTGACGCCGGGCTGAGGGGCTCCAGGCGGGAATGGGCAGCTCTCGGCCCTGCCCACCGCTGATAGAGGCTCATCTGATCCCCCTTTCCTCTGCTCATAAAAGATTAGGAATTGTGCACACCTTTCCGCAAGTAGAACTGCACACTGATTTTTTTCACAAGAAGGAAATCTTGCTGTTTGCGACAAGGTGGGCGAGCGAGCGGGACAGTGCCTCTTGTTGGGGCAGCATGCGACAGTCTAGGGCGAACCGGGGAACTGGGTAGAGGACGCACAGGCTCTCTGCGTTACGTCTCGTGAACATGACTCTGCAGTGGTCTCAAAACAAGAAACTCTGAGCCCCAAGTTCAAAAAAGAAGTCAACAGTCCTAAACACACCCAGCCATGAACCAGGAATGCCTAAGATCTATGAAAAGCGATGGTTGAGAAGCAGCGTGTGGGCCCCTGGGTAAAGGCCCTTATGCCGTGGTCTCCGTCTGGAGAGTGTTTTGCTCTGAGGACGCGCCTTGCTGCCCTGTTTGACTGCTGCACTGTGTGAAACGCAGCCTCGCCAGCTCTTCAGTAGTAGGCCTGAGGGCGGCCCTGCAGTACTGACAGGTAAGCTGTCAAGTTCTAGGTCAGATACGGGCGACCCTGCAGTACTGACAGGCAAGCTGTCAGGTTCTAGGTCAGATAGCCCAGGGCGACCCTGCAGTACTGACAGGCAAGCTGTCAGGTTCTAGGTCAGATAGCCCAGGGCGACCCTGCAGTACTGACAGGCAAGCTGTCAGGTTCTAGGTCAGATAGCCCAGGGCGACCCTGCAGTACTGACAGGCAAGCTGTCAAGTTCTAGGTCAGATAGCCCATTGAGCCACTGTCAGGCCCAAAGCCTTCCAGAGAGCCGAGAAATGGATACATGGACTGTGACTGAAATATGGTAACGGGAGCGATCTTAATCAGCAGAGAGCAGACGGTGACTCTCAGATCGGGTTGGGACCACTGCTGAAAGGGACTTTCTGCCCGAATCCAGATGAACCACGCTCTAAACGGCAAATCGGAATCAAAGACTTTAGGAAAACAATCTTAGAATGAAGTTATTTCAGATAAAAATCCTAAGTCTCAGAAGATTTCCAAAGCGGGTGTGTCAGAATTTCAGTCGGATCTACAGAAAACCAGCAAGGAAGACCTGGGAGAAGGCGCTTCTAACACCCATGATAGAGTCTCTCAGTCAGTAAGATGCATCATAAAAATTCAAAAGCCACAGTGAAATTGTTCACCAAGAAAAGGTGCTTTTGATTATTTGAAAAGATGTATGATATATCACTTAGAATGAAAGAAATGGTGACTGGGGAGGAAGCTTGAGCGGACAGACTCCAGGACTATCATTCCTGAAACCCCACGTTCAGTCCCTGGCACCGGCCCGGCCAGAGTGGGCATGAGTCTCCCTGCCAGAAGATAAGCACTTCTTTAAAGTACACCCAGAGGGAGGAGGTGAGTCCTCCAGCATCGCTTCTAGTTTATCAAATCAGTGACGTGGTGGCGGCAGGGGCACACCTGTGTGGCTTTCTTAACCAAGCCGTGACAGCTACGGCTTTGCTCGGCATCCCCTGGCAGAATGTACGATTGCACTGATTCTGCTGCAGGTGGGAGCGTGAGGAAGGCTTTTCTGGTGAACCCACACAGGATGGCGACCGTGGGTGCCAAAACAGCTGGGTGTGCTGTCACCTTGAATGCCGACGACAGCTATGAAGACAGGATCATCCTACACATAGTCAGCCAGTCCTTACAGCTGCTAATAACCGTCACGTAGGAAAAACAGAGTTGAGCCTGTGCCACATGGACCTTGCACTTCGCAGTCGGCGTGGGCGGTGCTGTCCCAGAGAAACAGTCAGCTTGTCACAGACCCCTGCGAGCGTCCACCCGGCTTTGACCTAGCACGTTATGACCGGGCCCTCCTCCATCGCTATCGAACAGGCCATGGCCGGTGTGCCGCTATGTTCCATCGCTGGGGAGCCAGAGACGACCCGAACTGCCCCTGCGGCTCCAGACAGACTATGACCCACAGAGTCAACGACTGCCACCTCTCCAGATTCAAAGGAGGTCTCGAAACTTGACATCAGGCTCAACCTGACGCTGTTGACTGGCTACGGAAGAAGGGCAAACGCTAGAAGGAGAAGGAGAAGGAGAAGGAGAAGGAGAAGAAGAGGAAGTAGCTTGTGGGCGAGAGAACTCGACTGGCACCGTGCGCCCTTCATCTGCTCACCTTTGAAACGCCGACCTAAGCACGGAGCCCGCTCGCTTTCCCCTTCAGTTGATGAGGCAGCTTGCCTCTGCCTGTCTGGTTCGCTAGAGGCTTCCACGTCACTCTCCCTGACTGACCGCCGTCTCACATCTTGAGGTTGGCGGGTCTTCGTGTCGTGTTTGCTGTGGGGCAGCTGAGAAAGGGGCCGCACCCGCAGCGAGCAGGGGGAGGAGCAGCGGGTGTGCAGGGGAGGGGTGCCTGGCGGCTCACCGGTGACTGCCCGAGGGGCTGACGGCCATCAGCAGGGGCCTTTTCCAGACGCCGCACAATAGGCAGCGCTGCAGCTGTCAGCAGAGACGCACCGGACGCCTTAATAAGATCCGCTTCCAGAACACACAGGCTCTGTGCTTACCAAGGCCGAGAGGGCTCCCAGCGGCCCGGCTTCCACTGTCACTGAATGCCTTGGGGCTACTTGCTGTCCCACCCAGCGTGTCTCCCGGGGCCGCTGTGTGGAGCCGTCGGTCACCGTCGCCCTTAGACACGCGCAGGGCCCTGCCCGGGTCCCGCTGGTGGGCGCGGAGCTGACCGTCCCTAAGCTGCCTCGCGGTCCTCTCGCCCCATGGCATACTCGCCTCGCTGCAGTGGCCAGGGGGCTCCACATTCACCAGAAACAGAGCCGGTGCCAGGAGACTGGTGCCAACGTGAGCGCTGTGCCATCTGGGGAAAACCAGCCCCAGGGGCCGAGAGCAGAGGCTGTTGGAAGCCAGAGACGCAGCGGGCACGCACGCGCGCGGACAGCCCTGGGTGCCGGCAGAGCCCCGCACCTGCCAGGAACGTGCCGTGTACCTGGGCCGCTCGGAGAGCGCTGGGTACTGCCGTGTGCCACCCCGAGAAGGGCAGGCCAAGCGCCTCGGGGGCAAGGAGGCGTGTAGGTGCGGAGCGGGGCCGGGGCTGGGGCAGACCGTGCTTCTGCCGGGCCCCTTCCTCCTCGGAACTTGTCTGACCGTATGTGTGAAGCCGCCTCTGGCACCACTGTCAGCTCCACGCCTGGACGTCGGGGCCAGGGGCCGGGGCGGCGTGCGGTGGGCGCTGGTGGGAGACGGGGACCTGGGGCCCGAGCTGCTCTGGCACAAAGAGGGTTTTGACCAGGAGAGGCAGAGCGGGAGTGAGAGACTCTGGGACCAACCAGTCTCCCAGGAAGTGGCCGTTCCACGGCTGGTCGCTACAGAGCAGGCGGCAGCGGCCTGCGGGTCTGTGCCGCTCTCCCCCCCTCTCAGGCCGCCTGGACCCTGGTAAACACGGTGATGCCGGCCGCACACTGCCCACAGATTTGCCTGATGTCCGCACTGGTCTCCACGCCCTGGAACTCGCCTCTAAATTGCAGTAGCGCGCCCAGCCCCCCTGAGGGTGTGGGCCGCCCGGGTTCCCGGGTTTGAGGCCTGCCTCCACCATCAGTGCTCTGGTACCTTTCCTCCTCTCTCCCCTCTCTCCCCCTGAAAACGTGGCCCGAGTGGCACTAATAAAAAGACCCCAAGTACACGTAGACCCCATTTGATAATAGCCCCTGCTCGGTGTTGACAGAGTTGGGCTTTGGGCAGGGGTGAGTGACCCTCACCTCGGGGACGGGCCGGCTGGGCCCCGGCACTCCATCTAGGAGGGGCGCCGCCCTCCCGGTGAGAAGAGCCGCGACAACGCGACAGTAAGACTGGCGGCCACCCCGGGGTCCCTGCTCGGCGGTGCCGCCCCCCCACCTGGGTGCAGGGCAGCCCGGCCGCGCCGCTGGCAGAGGCGAGGCGGGGAGGGAGCAGACAGCCCTCCGTCAGCCCGAGCGGGCCTGGAAACTGCAGCTGGGGCTCACACAAAGGACTTTTCAGAGTCTGCAGCCAAGGTGCCCAGGGAGGCTCTGCGTTTACGGCCATCAGGGGGACAGCTTCCCAAGGGCCAGCGCTGGAGAGGGCTTCCAGGAGCCCGTCTGGCAGCAGGCCGGGGCGGGGGGACTCGAAGAAAGGAGTTGGGGGGGAGGGCGCTGGCGCAGGGTTCAGCTGCCTTTCGGAATTCCTCTGTGAAATAGCCGGCCTTGAGACGCACAGGCGTGTCTGCCCTCAGCGAAGACAGCACCGCCGCCTCCTCTCACTCTGCTGCCCCTCAGGGCAGGTACTTGTCTGACTGCCGCCACGGGCCCCACAGGCGCCTTCACTGCCAGTGGCAGCAGTCACCAGGGCAGCCCACACGTGTCACCAGACGCCCCTTGCCCACACGGCCCCGTCCCCCCCCCCCCCCCCCCCGCCAGCCCTGTGGCTGCCCGCACGCACGCACGCACGCACACACGCACCCGCACACCCTCCCCAGGCAGGAAGCCGCTCTCTGCCAAGACCGAATGGAATCCAGATTTCCTGAGGTGTCCTTGGCCTCCAGCGCCACGGCCGCATTGAAGAAAGGTCCCAGTGTGCGTGCAGGGGCCGAGCGAAGGGGCCTCTCTGGGCCCCGCGGAAAACCCACCGCTGGCTGCTGTCCCCACAGCCGCGCCCGCCTCAGTTTCAGCCGCATTCCTGCCCTTCCCGCCCACGCTGGGTGGCCCCAGCAGAGCAGCCTCCACACATCTCTCCCCACCAGTGGGGAAGCCGGCCAGTCAGTACAAATGAGGGGGCCTGCACCCCCGGCCCAAACGGCCGGTAACCACCGAGGGGGCCCCTCAAGTCCAGGCGCCCACCCGAGGGCGGCCTCCTTGACGGGTTCGGCGTGCTTTGCGGTGTGAGGTCACGGGAGGAAGTGCCATCGCTGCCCAGCCTTGGCCCCTAGTGGGGGTGTGAGTGTGCCCGCATCAGAGACCCCTGTCCACAGGCAGGACGCTCCCTCCTCCGTCAGGCTGAGTGTCTGAGCCCCAGACCCCCAGCCTCAGGACATGGAAGTTCACGGAGCTGGCGCTGACCTGCTAAGACACCGTCTGTGACTGTCCACACATGGCTGTCTGTCCGGTTGTCTTAGCCCCTTCTGGCCCGGGTCCTGGGACCTTAAACACCCGAGTGGCCAGGTACCACGGCCTGCGGGGGTGAGCTGAGGTCCAGGGAACACACAAGGGCTCTGAGGCCGGGCGCGCGGAGTGGGGTGCTCCTCGCTCAGCCCGAGTCAGCACGGAGCGCGGCTGCTGGGGCCCAGAGCTCACAGGGCACCTGCACGACTGCAGCCCTCTGCCGGCTATGAGGCTGTCCTCACAGTATCATCTGTTTTCCATCGACACCATGCCTCGGCCTCGCGTGAGCTTAATGTGCAGCTTGGCGATACGAGAATCCGGCATGAAGCCCAGCCAGTCTGTCTTGGCGTTACTCTCGATCGCACCCTGTCATTTCACGAACATCTCATAAAAACTGCAGCAAAGGTGGGTGCGAGGAATCACATCATTGCAAGATTGGCCAGCTCCTCATGGGGCACGAGCGCTGCCACACTGCGATCATCATCTCTGGCATTATGCTATTCCACTGCAGAATACTGTGCCCCAGTATGGTTCCGTAGCCCCCATGTCCACTTGGTCGATTCCAAATTATATTCCTCCATGAGGATCATTTCTGGAACCATCCGTTCCACCCCGGTTCCATGGCTGCCAGTTCTTAGCAACATCGCCCCGCCAGATATTTGTCGGGATGCGGCATCATCTAAGTTCATTTCCCACGTCTACGCTCGACCGGACCTGCCAATATACGCGGAGATCTTCGCCCACCCTGTCCAACGCTTGACGTCTCGTCACCCAATCTGGTCCCCTACGCCTACACTGAACTTCTCTGTTCCAGACTCTTGGAAACAGAGCTGGCAGTCAGCTGAGGTCAAGAACAAACACCTCATCACAGACCCCTGCGAGCGTCCACCCGGCTTTGACCTAGCATGTTATGATCGGGCCCTCCTCAATCGCTATCGAACAGGCCATGGCCGGTGCGCCGCTATGTTCCATCGCTGGGGAGCCAGAGACGACCCGAACTGCCCCTGCGGCTCCAGACAGACTATGACCCACATAGTCAACGACTGCCACCTCTCCAGATTCAAAGGAGGTCTCGAAACTTTACATCAGGCTCAACCTGACGCTGTTGCCTGGCTACGGCAGAAGGGCCAACGCTAGAAGAAGAAGAACTGGCTGCCCAGCAGCCCTCGTCCTTTCCCAGCGGGCCTAGTGCGCCGCACGGGTCCTCTCAGTGTCCCCCGGCCCCGAAGCCCCATCAAGACGCGCCCCTCCCTGGTCCACGGAACCGAACGCACGCGGCCGGGAGAGACGTGTGGAAGGAGTGTGATGGTCGCAGGCAAGTGACCAGAATCTCAGGCGAGGACACTCCCCCCCCAGTGTGGCCGCCCCCCCTTGGTGACTTGGCGGGAGGGCTGTGGGCGGGCCTCTCCTGCTGCCCGCACACTTGCCCGCCCGGTAGAGTGCCCGCCTACCCCACAGGGACCCCAAGATGGCTTCCGGCTGGGCACACGTGCAGCCGGGGGCTCCCAGTTGGGCTCAGATAACTGCCCCAAGGACACGCCGCCCACCGCCCAAAGGCCTGGCTACGCGGGGCATTGGGGCCTGGCTGCCGGCCGGCGGTGGAGCCCCTCAGGTGGAGCCCCTCCCTCCTCTGCCTCTGCTCATGGCAGGCCCGGGACAGGGCGAGCTGGCCCCAGGGACCTTCCCGTAATCAAGGCTGCGGTGACCTCACCTCCCTGGGGCCCTCCGGGTGGGGAGAGCTGGAGATGGAAACAAAATGTGTATTTATGCTTTGAATTGGGATCCTGGAACTAGCCCAGCTCGGGGATACACTCAGCGTCAGGAAACTGCTGGCGGGAAATGGGACCGTGTTTCAGAAACTCTCCCACCCAGTCTGCCCCCCACCCCGAGACCTCCGAGCCCATCCCCGTCCCCCACTGCACCCAGGGCGGGCCTGGGGCCCGGGGCCCGGGGGCTGCTCGCAAGGGACGCGTACCCGTCAGCGGGGAGTGCGGGCAGACCCCCGCTCAGTCAGCCAGGCCCCGGGCACCCACTCTGTGATCTCAGCGCCCCACTGAGTCTGCCTCTGTGCTGGGGCTCCCTGGGGAGCCTGCGAGCCCCCACGACCAACGCACCACCCTGGGGACGCCCGCCTGAGGGGCACCCCCCCTTGGCGGTGGGAGCCATGGCTCTCCAGGCTGAGAGACGGCCCAGGGTCTGCCCTGTGTACGGCACTCTGCCCAGTGTGGGCAGCCTGGAGGGGCAGGCCTCTGAGGGGGGCAGGGGGCAGGGGCAGGGCCCACCCACGTCCGGATCATGGTCCCCACGCCCCCCCCCCCCCAGCTGTGTTTTCCATCTCGGGCGCCTTGTGGCCCAAGACACTGCGGGCCCCAAGGACTGGGAGCCTGCTTCCCGGAGCGGGAGCGCAACGCACAGCAGCCGGGGCCTGCGCCCCTGCGAGCGGAGACCTGGCCGGGCCGCCTCTCAGTGCCACGCAGGGCAGCCCTGGCGCCCTGGTTCTCGGCTGCCCCGTGAGCGAGGCAGAGCCCACAGCTTCACCCCAAGATGCAGTCGGCCACAGCCGCCACAGGCGAGTCAGGACGCCGAGGCCCGAGCGCCCTAGAGGACGGAGCCCACGACCGCCGGGTGCTGTGGCGGCGCCCACCGAGTCACCCCGCGGGGACTCACAGCCCAGCCAGGCCCGGGTGTGCGCCTCAGGGAGGGCCGAGTGGAAGGCGTGGGACCCGGCCGTCCCCTCCACCCGAGGGAGCCCCTGGGGGCGGCAGCACAGCGCCCACCGGGTGCCGAGCCGGTCTCGAGGCTGAGGGAAAGCGGAGCCGGCTCCCCAGACCCTCGGCGGCGGCGGCGGCCGCGACCGCGACCAGGAGCCGTGCTCACAGACCCGCGGGGCTGCGCTCCGCCCGGTGCCCGCGGCCCAGGCTTCTGAGGACGGGCCCCGGCCCTGGCCCGGCCGAGGCGGCGCCCCCGGACGGACGGACGAGGAGGTGACTCACTGCGACACGTGGGTGATGGGCGCCAGCAGCGTCTCGCCCTCCAGGTCCAGGTCCTCGGCGAAGCTGCCGCTGCGCGGGAAGGGGGCCGCGCTCACCTCCAGCAGCGCCGGGCTCTTCTTGCCTGCAGGGAGGGCGGCAGCCGCTGTCAGGCCCGTGAGGAGGCCCAGACGCCCACCCCGCCTCGCCTCGCCCACCCAGCCCCGCGCCTGCCTGCCTGCCTGCCTGCCTGCCTGCCGAGACAAAGGACAGAGGCCGTGCGCTCCCCTGAGGAGTGAGGGCGGCCCTGGAAGGCCAGTGGCTTAGGGTAACGCGCGTGTGACATGCAGGTCAGGAAGCCGCAGGTGGCAAGAGGCAGCGACTCGCTCGCCCGGCTCCCGTCGAGGCCACGTTGCTGCCACATCCACACCCACCGCCCAGGAGGCCGGAGAGCGCCGGGCCCCGGTCACCCCGTGATGGCTAAGACTGCGCCTTTGCCGTGCTTCGAGTGTTTAGTAAACAACCCAGTAAGTACGTGGAGACGGTGCGCATTGTAAGAAACAAGTGACACCCGGAAGCTTCGCAGGGCTCTCCTCCCCAAGGTCCCGGCCGCCCCTCTGCAGTCTGCCCCAGGCTCTGGCACCGGGTGACACTGGCTCTCTGCGCCCCTGACGGGAACTGATGGTTCGTTCCCATCAGGCTCGTTCCAGTCGGCCGCTCTGCGCTCCGGGCCTTCCCGCCCCTGGCTCGGCTCTGCCCCACCTGATGGGCACCCAGGCTCCGTCAGCTTTAGCCCCACCCGTCCGCCCCGTCGACCCTGGGCAGGTGAGGGAGCGCTTCCTCGCTCATGTCAACACATCACTGCCGAACCGTTTCCTCCACTGGCGACAATTCAGACTCCACCGGCGGAGCGTGAGGGCGCTGGCTCCCCACCCACGCCCATGGCAGACAGGCTGTTGGCACCCTTGCTCTGGGCCTGCCAGGCCTGAATGGGGACTGACTGGATGGATGCCTCTTGGGGAGCTGCCTGTTCATGTCCTTGGCTCATTTTTGCCTGTCAGTTTCCACAACATCTTTGTAGGAACTGGCGATATTAACCCTTTGTGGTATGAGGTGCGCTCCAGTCTCTCTTGGTCTTTTTACCTGAATTGTGGCTTTTATTTTATTATATTTATTGCGGCTAGAGACAGTGAGATCGAGAGCAAATGGGGAGGTGCAGCGGGAGAGAGGGGCACCGCAGCCCTGGTTCAACACTTGCGAAGCTCCCCCCTTACGGGCAGAGACTGAAGGTTTGAACCTGGGTCCTTGTGCACCGTGACAAGTGCACGCAACCAGGCTGTGCCACCCCCACCCCCGCTCCTCCTGTGGCTCCTTTTCATTCTAGAAAGTGTTTTACGGTTTCTCGACGACATCCGCTACCTCACGGGAAGGAGTTCCGCACCACCAGGTGACGTCCCTCGACCTTCTCCGCAGCACAGTCTGCGCGCGCACGCGCGCCTTGGGTTCTAAGGCGTCGAGCACGCAGGGCTGATGTGGCTCCCGGTAAGTTTAAACAGAAAAGCACACAGAAACGGCTAGGGGAGCACATACGCTGGAAACTATCTGCAGTAAGGCTCGAGCACCTGGCAATGTGTCTTCAAACATGACACCAAGAGCTCTAGCTGTAGGAATAGTCGGCAAATGGGGGTTTATCGAGATTCAAGGCACTGACTCAGCAGACCATACCGTTAAGAGACAAGCCCCGGAGTCCCAGGCTCAGAGACGGGACCACACCTCACCTGCCCGCTCAAGGACTTGTTTCCGGACTAGGGAAAAATCTTGCGACATGCCAAGGTAGCTAACAGCCCGGGACAGAGAAGGGACTAGAGCTCAGCACAGAGATGCCCAGGGCTAAGTCAGCCTGCCCGAGCGCCAGTGTGTGCCGGGACCTTAGCCGCCCGGGGTCGGAGGCCTAGCCACTTTCCCCAGCACTGAGCAGTGCTCTGGTCGTGCTCCCTCCTCTCCCCTTCTCTCTTCCCCGAGAGAAATGAATCTGCCATAAGCACAAGAAGAGAGACTCAACTTAGTACAGAATGCTAACAAAGTGGAAACTGAGCCACAGCAAGCTTTCACTGCAGTCTTAATTCATGGCTAAAGCTGAAAAGCACCAGAGCGAGCCTAACGGACCCAGACACCTGGGGGAAATGCAGAGTGACGGCCAGTCACACCTGTAGCGGTGGGGTTGCGACGAGCCGCGGCCATGGAGAAGAGTCTGGGGGGGGGGGTGATCTGCTTAGTGGCTGATTGGCGTCACCAGGGTGCCGCTACTCTAAGCTGACTTTTTTTTTCCAGATACAAAGAGAGAGACAGAGGGACAGACACTGAAGCTTCCTCCGGGGCCGAGGTGCCTGACTCGAACCTGGGGCCGTGCACAGGCAAAGCAGGGACCTCAGCGGGGGGAGCCAGTGACCCTGCGGCCCAAGGGAACGTCCCCCAGTGGCCTCTCTCCCAGACAGCCACCTCCCAGTTTCTGTTCACAAAGACCAGCACGTGTGTGCGCAGCGACTTCACTCGCAACGGCCCAAACCTGGCAAGTGCCCCAGGCAACTCCAGAAGCCGTGCTCTATCCATGGTGCCCCAAATGCCAGCGATCCACGGAAGTAAAGAATGGCTTCTGCAGCAACGGCATTTCGCGAAGCAGTGAGGGAAGCCCTAGGCAGTGGTCTACGTTCTGGATGATTCCACCTGTATGACATTCTGGAAAAGGCAGGGCTCCAGCAACATCAAACAGAGCGGCGGCTGCTGGTAGCTGGGAGGGGGGCTGACTTCAAAAGGCGCGAGTGAGGCGTTCAGCTGTGGGGCTCTGTGATGTCGTCGGGGTGGCGGGCACATGCCTCTAGGTGTTTGTCAAACCTACAGGACTGACTGTCTCCGAGAGTGCATTTTACTGAATGCAAACTAAAAGATAAAATAAAATAAAATAAAATGAATAAAGGGCGGGGGTAGACAGCATCATGGTCATGCCAAGAAGACTCTCCTGCCTGAAGCTCTGAAGTCCCAGGTTCAGTCCCCCGCACTACCATCAGCCAGAGCTGAGTAGTGCTCTGGTTAAAATAAATAAAACACACACACACACACACACACACACACACACACACACACATATATATATATATATATATAAAAGGGACAACTATGCAAACTGGAAAATAAATCAGCCAGCTTGTCAGAGGACCCAAGGCAAGAAAGCATGTGAGGAGTAAGTTCTGTGAGATGAAGAGAGAGAGATGCCTGGCTCATACATTCTGGGAACCCATCTTCTGACTAGACAGGGCGGACACACGCAAACACGCCCCTCAGTAACAGAACTCCACTGGCAAGTTTGTTTCTCGTAGGGTGCTACATGGACTGACTCTTGGGTTAAACAAACAAGGACCTGAACATGGATAATGGGAGCGGGGCTTTTTCTCCGTGCATTTCTCCGTGCAGAAAAGAAACGTAACAATGAATCCTGTGGTCAGAAACATCTGTATGAATTTGCATAGACACAGAAAGAAATCCCACCGCACGCAGACACAGCCTGTTGAATTTCCTCCCCCATGCAGCCCTCCAGAAAGCCCTGCGCATAGTAAAAAGCCCAGAGGCAAGAGTGCACTCTGTGTCCAGATCCCGGGTTCTAAACACCACCCCTCCCCCTGTATGCGTGGGGCCTGGGCTCCAGTCTTGGAGCCAGATATACCAGTGGTGCTTCGGTCTTTTGTAACCAAATCTATAAACACCATCTATTCTGTAATAAATAGAATCAGGCTCTCTGGCTGGATCTAGCGCTAGGATAGGGAAAACACAAAATGAATCTGATGTGTTACCTAGCATTAGAAAATAAACATGCTAAAAAATAAATCCGTGATGGGCTGTGGAGACAGCATAATGGTTCTGCAAGAAGACTGTCCTTCCTGAGGCTCCAGGGTCCCAGGCTCAATCCCGGTACCACCATCAGCCAGAGCTGAGGGCTCTGATCTCTCTCTTTTTCTGTCTCTGTCTCTCTCATCTATCCATTATCTGAATAAGTAAACAAATAAACAAATAAAATATCACAAAGACTCTCTTGCCTGAGGCTCTGAGGGCTCAATCCCTAGCACCACCATCAGCCAGAGCTGAGCAAGGCTCTGGGGAAAATAATAATAATAATAACAACATAGTAATAATAAGACTGGGGAGTCAGCACAATGCTTCTGCAAAGAGACCCTCCTGCTTGAGGCTCTGAGGTCCCAGGTTCAATCCCCAGCACCACCACCAACCAGAGCTGAGCAGGGCTCTGGTGTTTCTGTATCTTCCTCTCAGCAGTTATCTCATTAAAGTAAAATATTTAAAAGTAAATAAAACAAGTCAGCGAGAAAGATGAGTGCGTGTCAGAAGAACACAGGGATTAACCCCAAGCACCCTCAACCCGTAGCCAGTGCTAGAATGCTCTGAGCGACTAAGTAAAGCAGTGGTACTGGGAGATAAAGGGCCTATGTCCTTGACCCGTGACTGAAGCAGGAGGACACGCCTTCCTTACAGAGTTGCAAGCAGTTCACTACTCTGAAGGAAGACGGTGGAAAGCGCTGGCAGACACCACAGCGCTCACGGCGGCAGGCAGGACACGGGTGTGTGCTGAGCTGAGCTGAGCCGGGCCGGCAAAGCCTTAGGGGAAACTCCAAAGCTTCCCTCCAGTGTTTGTTCGCCACTGCGGCGGCCCTAGCATACGCTCCCTGATTCTTGGATATTCTGTCCCGCAGGGCAGGGGGAAGACTGAACTTCCCTGCCCTTGGAGGTGGGCTAGACTTCCCGCCTCTCTTCTCCCGGCTAGAGCTTAGGGGGGCGGGGGGCGGACATGGACTGGGGAGGGGCCGAGCTGAGCCATCTTAACCCAGGGGTCAGAGCTGACGGCGGTGACAGCCTGTACACTGTCCGCCCCCCCGCCCCAGTAGCTCCAGTCTAATCCTGAGAGGGTATCGACCCGATTGGCACCGAGAGACACAGACTCCGATCTCCCATGGCCCAGAGTAGGTGAGGAGGCCCGCTGACCAGCTGTGCCAGGGCCGCATCAGGAGAGCTGGCGGGGGGTTTGTGGAGCCCTACTGCGTCAGGCTCGTTGCTGTAAGAAGAACATGAAATAGAACGTCTCTGCACACAGCCGTCTGAAATCTCTTCCAGAAACCAGTTAGGGATATGCAAGATCTCTGAGGAGAATGTGCTTTTACGGTAGTCTGTAAAGACTCCAGATCTTAATGAGGACAACAGGGTCTGTGTGTAAGAAGCTTGGCGAGGTGAGCTAAACTTGATCTAGGGCAGGGGGACGGCATCGAGGTGATGCAGAGGCCTCATGCCGGAGGCTCCAAAGTCCCAGGTTCAGTGCCCTGCACCGCCATCAGCCAGAGCTGAGTCGTGCTCTGGTGAAATGAATAAGCAAATAAATAGTAAGTAATCATCATCATCATCATAATGAATACAGTTGATCTAGAAGTACAAAAAGCTAAGAAGGAGACGTACGCCTGATGCGCGGGGTAGGAGAACTCAGTCTTCCAGCTGCGGGCGCTTTCTACAGAGCAGTGCTCGGCACAGTGGGGTGGGCAGCGCCGAGGCCCAGACGGCCTGGGCGCGTGCAGGGACAGGCGAGTGTCCACGTGGGAAGAGCCCAAGCTCCAGAGCTTCGCCTCATACCCTGCGGCCAAGTTGCATTCTGGGCCTTCAGCTGACTTGAGGCCTAGTGGGGAGGAGCGTGGACTCTGAAGCCCCGTGACGGGGTGTTTTAAACTGAAGGAGTCGTCTCCATCAGGAAAAATCGGTCATTTGGCCACACTGAAATCAAACCCTGATCAGCACACACACCTGGGAGAGCACCCACAAGATGGAAAGGACCTGGCCGGGTGGGCGAGCCCCCCACGGCAGAGGCGTCGACGGGCCGGGCGGCTTAGTGAGCAGAGGGGCTGGGGGAAGATGGACAAGAGCCTGGAGCTCAGGCCGGGCGGCTGAGGGCAGGCTTCCAGCAGGGAACTAACTGCACAGACATGACTTAGTCTCCCTCAGGACAAGAGCCTCTCGGCACACGGGAGAGGGCCCGCGGGAGCCCCGCGTCCCTGGCTCGCGTCACGCAGGGTACCGCTTCGCTCCGGGATCCAAATGCTCTTTCGGAAACGAGGGTGGGGGGAGAGGGAGACGAGCTCAAAGGCACGTTTGTACGGCCGCATCACTTGTGCACAGAAGGAAGAAATGCCGCGCGGGCCGGAGAGCCGGCCTCTTTCCGAACGGCCCCGATGGCAAGTGGCGGCCCGGTGCGGCCGGGGTCGGTCCTGCGAACGGCCCCCGGCCCCGCGGCGGGCACAGCGGGCTGCCCACACGCCGCTTTCTCCACATCCAGAGTGGGGGCCTGCCGCCATGTCAGAGTCTGGGGTCGGCCAGGTCCACAGCCCTCACCCGGGGTCACAGCTGAGTCGGCGCTTGCGGGCAGTGGGGGGCGAGGGGGTGGCCCGGGGCTCCTCAGCAGATGGCGACACACCGCCCCTTCGGGCCACGGCCTGGGGCAAATGCCGTGTCACCTGCAGGCCCAGCGTGTCACCCCCTCAGAGCTCCGGGGCTACAGAGCGGGACCTGACGGACCCAGGAGCCAACACACCCACAGCCGGGCCTTGTGGGCACAGGGCAGGCCGGGCCCCAGGTGGGTGCGTGGGGCAGGCCCAGAGCAGGGCACCGGAGGCGGGCCAGGTGACTCCCCAGACGGGGCCTCAGGACAGAGCCCCCGTTGCAGTGGCGGTGAGGTCACGCTTTCCTAAGACACTCCCAGTTTTCGATGCCTTCATTGCTTGGCTGCCTTTGCGTCGGCAAGGCCGGGCTCTGGGCCTGAGTCTTCAGGGCAGAACAAAACAAGTTTGTATTCTAGGAAATGGGAGGTCTGGGGTGGCGAACATGGCCTCTGGCGCGGCGACTGCCACAGCTGGCGGCCTGGCTGCCAAGTCTCACCCTCTCTCCAGAGGACAGGACCGGGCAGCGAGGACCTGCCTCTCCAGCCAGCAGCGGCTCTGCTCTCACGGTGACTTGAGTGTTCAGGCATGCAGTGGACTTAGGTGTATGGGAACAGAAAAAAGACTGGAAGGAGGACGGCCAGAGGGCCAGCTGGCTTTGTCCTGGGGGGGGGGGGGGAGGGAAGACACGGGGGTGTCGTCTCTCAGCCTGTCCATGTGCTCTATTTTGGGGAGACTTCCTGTGTTTGTGTTTCTGGAGCTTCCCGTCCCCCGTCCCCCGTCCCGCACACCTCATCCCCCACACCCCAGCCCCGGAGCTTCACCCTGTCGCCAGTGTCCCCGAAGCCATCTGGCTCCCCCCAGAGGCAGGAAGGGAATCCCCACTTCCGCCTTGTGCTTCGCAGTGACTTCCCTTCTTTGCCACAGCAGACAGCAGCCCTCCCTCTGGGCTGGCAGCTTTGATCTTGTTTGTGTTTGAACAGAGTGAGGTTCAGAGAGGCTGCAGACGAGGCCTCAGGCTCCAAGTCAGCCTTGCTGCACCCCAGGGGGCTTCGTCTGGTGCCTGTGCCCTCCTGGTGACAGATGCCAGTCCAGCCTCCTCTCCCCGGTGTGACCCACGTCCTCTGCGCGGCCTCCTATCACCCCTTTCCCATGGGCAGACGAATGGACGGACACAGGGCCGCTGGGAGCCAGTTTCCCAGCCCGGGACCGAGCTTCCCACACCCCTCCCCCACGTGCCTCCAGGACCCGTCACAGTCGTGCTCTTGAGCCAAGTCCCACCACAGGGATGAACAGAATCCCCCCCCCCCAGTCCACCCCCTCTTGGCGGATTTGCCAAAGCCTCGCAGATCCTGCACCGTGAACAAGGACCCCCTCCCCAGGGCATCCGGACAGCTGCACCAGGCCCTGCGTGACATCGCTGAGCCCGGCCCAGACCTGTGCCAGCTGCCGCGCCGGCATGGCCGCCAGCACCTGTGTCTCGGCTCAGAGGCGAGAAGTGAGGGGCAGGGGCTGAGCGAGGGAGAGCCATTTCCCACAGCAGCCGCCAGGAGCGAAATGTTATCTCCACAGCTGGCACCCGGGTCCTCTCAGGGAAATACCTTGCTTGAGTGGACACCTGTTGTTTTCACCAAGCTGACGGCGGGCCTGGCTTCAGAGAACAACTTCTGGAATCTTCCTGTGGGAGGGGGGACTCCTTTCCCAGGCTACCAGAGTCCAGGTATCTACTGGGTATTCCAGGCCCAGAGGGCACCGGGGCGGCTCACGCCTGGCCGGGCCCGTGGGAATCAGCCCCCAGCCCGGGCAGTGGCTCTGGGTGAGAGGCTGCCTGTCTGGTGGGTTTGCTGAGCCAATGGCCATCTTGACTCCCCCCCACCCCCGCCCCAGGAAAGTGACTGCCTGAGAATGCAGGCCCCTTGGGGGCTGTGGAGAGGGAGAGGGACTACGACAGGTGGGGGGAGGTGGGGGGGGGGGGTTGAGGACAAGTCCGTGGGATCATCCAACCCCCGGGGCCCAGCTGTGTCTCCAACAGCTGGGTCCAGATGTGTGAGCCAAAAAACATCCTTTTGTGTTGGAGCTAATTGGACTTGGGGTTCCACGATTCGTTACCAAGAGAGGCCTCAGGAATGTGTGTGACAAGCTCGGGGCTGAGGCAGGAGCCCCAGGGGAAGGCTGGGGGGCTGTGAGGAGTGGCCCTCCCTGTTCTAGGGGGCTCAGGGCAGAGCTCCTGCCAGAGAGTAGCAGGTCCCTACCCTCAGAGCCTCTAACACCAGTGGCCTTCCCAGTGCCACCCATCTCCCCACAGCTTCAGCGAACACCCAGAGTAAGAGGGCATGCGTGCACAGCAAACTGGCAGGCACACTGGCTCCTAGGTCTGGTGTCAAGGGCTGGACACGAGTGCGGCCGGAGACTGATTAGAGTGAGGGTCACCTGCGTCTCCACCACCTCAGCACATCTCGCTCGCTCACACACACGTCGAGGGCAGATGGAAATGGCTCTCCAGGGGCCGGGCAGTGGTGCGGCTGGTTGAGCGCACACACTACAGCGTGCAAGGACCCGGTTCAAGCTCCGCTCCCCACCTGAGGGGAAGCTTCACGAGTGGCGAAGCAGGGCTGACGGTGTGTCTCTGTCTCTCTCCCTCTCTATCTCCGACTTCCCTCTTGATTTCTGGCTGTCTCTGTCTAATAAATAAAGAAAGGAAGGAAGGAAGGAAGGGAGGAAGGGAGGAAGGGTTCTGCAGGCCCTGGGGGTGGGCGTGGGGGTCAGAATGCAGGGGTCTATGGTGACAGCCAGGACAGGGCCAGCCCTGACAAGCCCTGGAAATGAGAGAGAGAGAGGAAGCACAACGCCTCCACCCACACGGTCCACGCGACCCTCGGGGTCTCAGTGCTCCAGGAAGTCCCTGTCCAGGTCTCAAGATGGCTCCGGGGGAGGGTTCCCAGCAGCTGGAGCGGCCCCAGGAAATGTCCACATATCATGGGCTAAGCACTATCTCCTCCAAGGGTTGAGCTCAGAGGACGTTCCGAGAAACCTCTGGAGAGGTGGGGAGGGAAGTTTCTGGAGGTCTTTGCATGAAGAGAAAAAAAAAAAAAGAAAGAAAGAAAGGAAAGAAACGGCCTTGATTTTTTTTTCAAGGCAAAATTACAGAGGAAGAAAAAAATGTTTTTAATCTAATTAAGAGCGATCTTTTCACCTTCTGACAACATCGAGGAACAGCGCCAGTCCTTAACTTCACACAATAATCAGAGCGATTAGTGAGGGAGAAGCCTTGGAAACCCGTGCAGATGTTCTCAGAATGTTTAATGGGGAAATGAGTTGCAGACCTTGCTCTCAGCATCCGGCCTCAGGCCCTGGCTACCAGACCCAGACATCTGCCGGGCCCCACCTCCAGGCCCCAGGGTGCGGGCTGCAGATCCAGGTCCCTTCCCAGGCGCCTCCCAGCCAGGCCAGAGCTGGTGAGAGGCTCCCTCCCCACACTGCACTGCTGCGGGGGCCTGGACGTGGCCAGAGCCGCCCCCAGAGAGAAGGGGGGCGGGGGGGCTCTCCATCAAATCAGGGCCACAGCTGGTGTCAACAGTCAGTCCCACCTGCTGACCACAGGAGAGGGCAGCGGGCATGAGGGGGACTCTCGGCCACGCCCGCCCAGGCCCCGGGAACCCTTCTGTGAAGGATGGGGTCTGAGCAGTGGGACCCGCCACTCTCGCGCCTGTGGTCTGAATGGGCCAGGAGTGAAACTGGTCGGACACAAGCAACTTCCGACAATCAGGGACAAGGCTCCTCGGGAAATGGTGTCTTCCGGAAGGCTGGGGGGACCACAGCTCTTGCCGACAGCGGGGCGCCGAGGGCCAGGCTGGGCCGTGGTTCAGGGGAGCTCCTCAGAGGCCCCGCTGAGCAGCAAAGGGGCTGTCGGGCACACACCTCAGGTCTTCAGGGCCCCACCCTGCCAGAGCGTCTTCCTGCAAGTCTGTCACACAGCTCCCTGAGCTATCTGACCCCTGGGCCCACTGGCCAGCACGAGGGGAGGGACACCGTGTGACACAGTGGGTCCCTGGAGGTAGCCCCCTGTGCTGAGATGCTTGTTCTGCCCCCTAGGCCTCTGACTAAAGCGCTGTGGGACTTCCCAGCTGCCCACCGCCAAGCTCTGCCTCAGTGACTCCCATGGAGATGGCCGCAGGGATGAGCCACTGAAGGAGGAGGGCAGTCAGCTCCCTACAGAGAATCCCCTCGCGCTGTCGTGTGAAGCTGGGGAGGGGATGGGAACAGGACCCGGGAGTCCCCCACCCCCGAAAGACGGGCCCAGTTCAGCTCAACGCAGCAGTTCTCCCCAGGGAAGTGGCCAGTGAGAAGTCAAGAACAGACCGAGTCCAGAAAGCGGGCCAGGCGCGGGGAGAAGAGGCACGCAGAGAAAGACCCAGTCAGCTGTGGACAACTCCGGCATGGCGCCTCCCTCCCTGCCTCTGACTTCAAGTCTCCTGATGGGCCCTGCCCGGAAGCTAAGCACGGAGCCGTGACTCCAGCAGCAGCGGGAGGCAGAGTGGTGTGGCCTTCAGGTCGCGAGCGCCCTAGCAGTGCCCACCCCGCCGGCCCGTCGGAACTCTGAGGGAAGCCCATGGGCTCAGCCAGACATGGAGGAACGGACCTCTGGGGACCCGCACTTTCACAAACACTGGGAACACCAGCCAAGTCTGTCAGGATCAGCATCTCCTGGGGGTCGGGCGGTGGCGCCAAGCCCCAGGACCGGCGTGAGGATCCCGGTTCGAGCCCCCGGCTCCCCACCTGCAGAGGCGGTGAAGCAGGTCTGCAGGTGTCTGTCTTTCCCTCCCCCTCCTCTCTCCATTTCCCTCTGTCCTATCCAACAACGATGACAGCAATCATAACCACAACAACAATAAAACAACAAGCGCAACAAAAGGGAGTCGTTAAAAGGAAAAGAAAAGAAAAGAAAAGAATCGGCATCTTCTGAACACTAGGAAACCATCAGAGGCCAGGTGGTGGCGCACCTGGTTGGGCACACATGCTACAATGCACAAGGACTCGGGTTCAAGCCCCCAGTCCCCTGCCTCACAATCTATCCAGTAAAGGTAACGATACTAGTAACAGAGAAAGCGACCCAGCATTCACAGCAGCCAAGCAAACACCAAGGCAAGGAGCACACCGCTCGCAGTCGGTAGGCAGGCTCTGTGCTCTCCTCTCCTGCCCTCGCATGCCCACCGTCGCCAGCTGAGCGGCGGCCTCGGAGATGCCATTCGCATCCCCAGTGCGAGGCTTGTGAGTCTAGGTTCGGCGGGGAGAGAGCAGGTGTTCCAGAGAATCGTGGGTGTTGTGGGTGAGTGCCGTGTGAGAGGCTAACACAAGGGGATGGGTCGCCTCTGTCTCCTCTTAGAACTCACTCAAGGTGAAAAATGGCGGCCATCCCAAGGCGGCGCCCGTGCAGTTTCTTGGCCCAGGGCTCCCTGCGGTCCCCTCCGGGGGGGGGGGGGGTCACTGTCGCAGAGCCGAGCAGTGGGCGGCGGGGAGGTACCGCAGTGCTCGCTGTAGAGGCTGAGGGGTCGGGAAACGCATCTCAGAGAGTCTGAACGGGAGTCAAACACCAGGGTGGAGTGGGGGTGCCGTACAGACACACGACAGCACAGCCGAGGCCTGGGGCAAAGCGAGGCAGAGTGTCTGTGCGCGTCCAGCCATTCCAAAAACACCGGCATGTCTTGAGAAATTGAGGACACTCAGGGCAGGCTTAGAACAGTCCTGAGAACGCCCTCGGCCTTCTCCCTGGCTGACCCCCACGCCCACCTCAGAAAGGGACGCGAGATGAGGCAGCCTCAGCCACTGGGTCCGACGCCGGGGGGCCGAGCCGCGGAGTCAGCCTGCAGAAGCTGAGTGGGCTGTTTCACTTCCTAGCGCCTCTTCCCTCACTTGTCTTCTGACTGCGGCACTCGGGAAAAAACTCTTGTCAGGTCAGACCTAAGGAACAGAAAGTCTAGAGACCACATGGGGTAAAGAACACAGATTTGACAAAAGTAGTTGAGAAGTCGTTCGTCACGACTACAGTGTGTGTGGTAAAACCCGAAGGCGAAGCTCTGATGTTCGGGGCCCTACGTGTAACATCCAGAGTGTTCAGTCTGCAGTGAAGTAATTGTGAGGCATGTGAAGCAACCGAAAGGACCCGCAAGAGAAGAAACGGGAGCAAATAGCATAATGGTTGTGTAAACAGACTCTCATGCCTGAGGCTCCCAAGTCCCAAGTTCAATCCTCTACACCACAAGCCAGAGCTGAACAGTGCTCTGGTCAGACAAACAACAACAAAAACGAGGAGGAGCTATCTCCAAGGACACACGGGCATGGCATTACCTGACCTCCGCTTCAGTGTTCTCAAATGTGCTCACGGAGTGAAAGGAACTGGGAAAACAGTTTGTGAACAGAGAATGTCGATGAAAGGCCAGAAATGATCAAAAGAAGTTAAAAGGCACTTCTGGAACTGATAACTGAACTCTGAAGCTCGCTGACATACCTGAGCAGAAACAACAAAGCATCTGTGGGCCCGATCGAAGTGACCCAATCTGCAGGGCATAAAGAAGGGGAGGGCTAGGCACACCTGTCATAGGGGTCCCCCACAGTCAGGGACAGGGACGGAGGACGGCAGCCCCCGCCGGTCACGTGGGCACCATCATCACACCCACACGCCCACCGTGGGAATCCCAGCGCCAGCGGCGAGTGAGGGGAAGGTCAGGACAAGTCAGTGAAGGGACGGGGTGCCCGTCGCCCAAGTGCGACGAGGGAGGTGTGCCCGCCACTCCAGGGGGCTCGGTGGAGATCATGAAACATCACAGTCGAGTGACTGTAGACAGACTTGTGCACAGCCTAGAGCGGCACTCCACAAGACTGGACAGACCTTTCAGCCAAAAGCATGGCGGCCACGGCGAATGTTCAAGTGCAGAAAGAGGGAGAGAAGGTGAGACTACGAGCCAAGAAGCCGACCTCTAGAAAGCGTCTCATCTACCCGTGACGAATAAACCAGGACATTCCCGCTGAGGCGGCTACCAAGGATGCTCACTGCTCATAAACCGGCCTTCGGGAGATGTAAAAACAGCTCTTCAGGACAAAGTGCAGGGGAGAGAGAATGCGAGGGCAGGAAACAGACGAGGAAACACACGGCTACAAAGCCGCCTTAGCTGGTAACTTCTCTTTGTTTTCAGTGTGACTTCAAAGACGAGCGCACTGAGCAGCGTGTATGTGGCCGGGAACACGACGATGGAGCTAGGACCTGTGCGGGTCCCCACAAGAGACTGAGGCTCCGCAGGCCGCTGAAGCTAGCTGATAGCGGTACAGACGCGACTTGAAAAATACGGGCCGGGAGATGCAGCCCCATATGATCACTAAAGCTGCAGCTAGATACACAGAGAGGAGACAGAAGCGAGGCCTGATGGTGCATTGCGCAATGGAAGCCGAGCCAAATCCCAGTAAGAACAAAAGAAGGCGGTTAAGGGGAACTGAGCCCCGAAGTGCTAAGACCTGTAGAAAACAGAAGGCCAGTGCTCCTCTCGCCTCCTCTCCTCTCCTCTCCTCTCCTCTCCTCTCCTCTCCTCTCCTCTCCTCTCCTCTCCTCTCCTCTCCTCTCCTCTCCTCTCCCCTCCCCTCCCCTCCCCTCCCCTCCCCTCCCCTCCCCTCCCCTCCCCTCCTCCCCCCTTCTCTCCTCTCTCCACCCTTCCCCTCCTCTCCTCTCCTCTCTCCTCCCCTCCCCTCCCCTTCTCTCCTCTCCCCTCCCCTCCTCTCCTCTCCTCTCTCCTCCCCTCCCCTCCTCTCCTCTCCTCTCCTCTCCTCTCCCATCCCTGCCCCTCCCTTCCCCTCCTCTCCTCTCTCCTCCCCTCCCCTCCCCTCCTCTCCTCTCCCATCCCTGCCCCTCCCTTCCCCTCCTCTCCTCTCTCCTCCCCTCCCCTCCCCTCCTCTCCCCTCCTCTCCCCTCCCCTCCCCGCCCCTCCCCTCCTCTCCTCTCCACTCCTCTCCCCTCCCCTCCCCTCCTCTCCTCTCCTCTCCCCTCCCCTCCCCTCCCCTCCTCTCCTCATCAGTTCAGCCACTGCTGTCAATGTAAATGGATCCCAGTTTCCACTCAAAAGGCAGAAACTCGCATGGCGACTTAAAAAAGAACACACATCTTACACTTTGGACCAGACACTTATCTTTGATCCAAGGACACAAAAGTAAAAGGATGAGAAATGAGGTTTTCTGTAAATAGCAGCCACATAGCGGGCTGGAGGCTGAAGTAATAGCAACAACAACAGCAAATCTTTTTTAGGAAAAATGTTAGGACCTCGCTGAGAAAGACCAGTTCATCAAGATCTAGTGATTATAAATTTAACTGCTTGAAAAACAAAAGTGTCCAAAAAAAAAGCAGAGCCCCCAAATATAAAAGCAAACACTGACTGACATGGAGGAGGAACCCAGCAACTCTACGGTACTAGTTGTTGAGTTTCATCCCGTCCACTCAGTAGTGGGTGGGAAGCGGAAACAGAAAGAAAGCCGTTTAGGAAACAGAAACCTTTACAGAGCCCAGCGAGGCTTCGCAGATTGCTGCACAGCACACCCAACGACAGCGGAATCCACATGTTTCTCAAATGCACAGAAAGATTCTCTAGGATTTGTCACCTGCCAGGTCACAAAACAGTCTCAGCCAATTAACAAATCATAATCACACATCGTAGCTTCAAGTAATACGAGATGAGCCAAGAAAATTCTGTACAACTTCAAGAGCAAGCTCTTTACAGTTTGAAGAAATCACTGGAGAAATTAGAAAAATATGTTTAGACAAATGAACATGTAATCAACATGCCAAAACTTATGGGGCGCAGGGAAAGGAGTGTTCAAAGAGAAAATCAGAGTCTAAAATTTTTATATTAGGAATAAAGAAAACTGACCAAAGAAGGAATGGTGAGCCTGGGCAAACTTAAACCCAGAGACGAGTTTGAACTAGTTATCTAAAATCTTGTAATGAAGGTCGAAACTTAGTGACTACACTGGTGACATAGGGCAAACATTGAAAGAATGATACCAATTCTTCAACAAAGGCAACAAAAGGGAAAATAAATTAAAAAAATTAAAAAAGAAAGAATTATACCAATTCTTCTCAAAACTCTAACAAAAACAGGAGAGGAGGAAACACCTTGCTTGCAACACACCCTAAGAGGTTAATATCACCCTGATGCCTAAGACAGACAAACATACCACACTAAAAGAAATGTAAATACGTGACATCCCTCTGGAAGCAAAAGGCCTCAGCAAAATAGTACTCAGCTAAGCCCAACACCACTTGAAAAGAGTTAGAGATCAGGACCAAGTGAGGTTTTAGTGCAGGAATGAAGGAAGAGTGGTTCAATATAGGAAAAATCAGTGTAGGGATATGCATGACTACAATCACCTTGGTTAATACAGAAAAAAGCACGTGATGAGTTCAGCAAATTTTCAAGACAAAGAATACCAGAAGGGAAGAAAGAAAGAGAGAGAGAAAGAAAGAAAGAGAGAGAGAGAGAAAGGAGGGAGGGGAGGATGAAAGGACACTTTCCTCAGGCATAATACAGAGAACATTTTCAAAGACCCCACAACACTGTTCCTTTGCAAAGACTGAAAACTTTTTCCTTAAAATGAGGAACAACACTTGGATGCCCACTTCCCCACTCATTTTCAACAGTAGACTGGAAGTCTTGGTCATGATTAGGCAAACAAACAAAAAGTTTCCACACTGGTAAGGAAGAAGTAAAAACATTATTCACGTGATCCTATGTATAAATAATCCATAGACTCTAGGAAGAAAATACTACTAAGAACTCAGGAGTAAACTGAAAGAAGTTGCTGAACACAGTCAACAATCAAAATATTTGTGCTTCCAATCTAAGAAAAGGTCTGAATTCCACATACAATAAACAGCGGTGAGAAACAGAGACGCTCCTGGGGGGTGGGGGCGGACAACCGCCATGCTAAAATCTATAAAAACACAACTGATAGACTTCAGGGGAGTTTGTATCCCTCCACCCCTTAAAAAAAAAAAAAAAAAAAAAAAAAGCAAAATGCTGTCTAAACAGATGGAGTAACAACCGGCTTGTTCTCATGAAGCGGGGGGTTCATACTGTAGAGAGAATGGCAGTGGCTAAAGCCGTCTACAGATCGCACACGATTTCTGTGAAAGGCACAATGAGCTTCTTAATTTGCCAAAGTGGAAAGAAAAGATACACCATGTAGTTATTTGTGAAATCGCAGGGGACGACCGAGAGCTGAAAGAAGAGCTTGGAAAAGAGCGCTGTTGGACCATGCACACTTCCCAGTTTCTAAACGCTCACAGACTCCAGACAGTGGAGGTGCCGACGCGGAGGAACTGGGTATAGCCCTAGGTGCTTGCGAGAGGAGGCCAAGGAGGAAGTCAGTGGGGAGAATGTAAAAATACTGCAGGAAGTGAAGAAAAGCGAGGCACACTGGTTTCCTCTGCTCCTTAGCCCTGGCAGCACGTAGCGCGGAGTCGGAGGAACTGCTGACAAGGACACAGGCCTCTGGAGGGGGGCATTCTGGACCTAGGGACTCTGGCCCCTCAGGACACAGGAACATGAGTCAAGAAACTAACTCCACACACAGCTGCTGTGAGGGAATATTGGCTAGTGAAATCCTCCACGCTGTGGAGGAAAACTGTAGTTGATATTCCACACTGAACTACAGACCACTAGCCCTGGGGGATATGAAGACAGGCCTGGACTCGGTGGTCGTAACACTTAAAAAGGGACAGACAGGGGAAAAAAAGTCACCAGAGGAAACAAATGACAAAAAGTGATTGAACTAGTGGTATAAATAGAGGCAAAGTAAGAGAACGACTAATAATTAAAATGAGGTAAACCTCAGGCTTCGAAGTCCCAGGTTCAATCCCCCACACCCACAGCCAGAGCTGAGCAGGGCTCTGGTAAATAAAAATAAATAAATAAATAAATTGAGATAAAGAAACAGTGACTAAAGAAAGGTACATACAAGAAGTCCAGCACTCATCTGAGTGAAATCTCTAAAGAAAAGTAATACAGGTCTGGGAAGACAGTATCTCGGCTCTGCAAAAGACATTCATGCCTGAGGCTCCAAGGTCCCAGGTTCAATTCCATCAGTCAGAGCTGAGCAGGCCTCTGGTCTTTCTCTCTGAGTCTTTCAGTATCTCTCTCATTAAGGTAAAATGAATAAAATATACCTGAAAGTCATACAGCAGAAATAATACTTAGAAGCGTATCTAAGAAATTTGTAATGAATACAGTCGAATATTGCAACCACAGTGAAAGAGCACATGGGGTGCCGGGAAGATGCGTTTGGGATAATAAAAGCCCAAGTAGTTTCGTAGAGAAATCTGTGCTGTGTGCACTTGACCCGTGCGCCACTGCCCGGCCCGAGAAATGTAACTTTAAAAAGTATCTGAGTGGTGGGTGGTAGCACTGCGAGTTAAGCGCAGGTGGCGCAAAGCGCAAGGACTGGTGTAAGGATCCCGGTTCGAGCCCCCGGCTCCCCACCTGCGGGGGGGGGGGGTCACTTCTCAAGCGGTGAAGCAGGTCTGCGGGTGTCTGTCTTTCTCTCCCCCTCTCCTTCTTCCCCACCTTTCTCCATTTCTCTCTGTCCCACCCAACAACAACATCAATGGCAATAATAACAATAATGACAACAACGAGGGCAACAAAAATGGGGGGGGAAAGGCCTCCCTCCGGGAGCAGTGGGTTCATAGTGCAGGCACCGAGCCCCAGCAATAACCCTGGAGGCCAAAAAAAAGAAGTGTCTTCATGGGTTCTAGCAAAAAAGTGCAAGAAGCCTTAGAATGGCAGGAGAATGGTGCTGCCGGCCAAGTAATCATGACTGAGCGATACATGGAGAGCACGTGCGCTGACAAAACACCGCACAGCTGGGAAAGCCGTGACATATTTCTACACAGCAGCACGTAGAGAAAACGGGTCATGGCGCAGCCCACAGCCAAAGGCTAGAAACCCGGGAGGAGGGAAATAGTCTGAGGGGACACACAGCGACTCCGTACTAGACACGGCACAGCAAATGGCGTGCGCAAGGCGTGCGTGTGCGTGCGGGGCACTGTGCCAGAGAGGACAGGGTCAAGGACAAAAAGGAGATGAGATCCGACAAGAGTTCAGAATTTGTGAAATAATCACAGCCGAGTATCCCATGACTTATCAAGCAGGCGATGCTCGCAATACGTGAGGATGAGAAGTGACAGATCAAACCGATGAGAAGATGGTGCTCACTGAAAGGAAAAAACCTGTTCAGAGGGTCCAGTGAGACGAAACTCTAGCTCTAAGTAGTTCAAAAGTACGACACAGCTAAAACTTCGTGAATGAAATGACTCAAAGACTAAGGAGTAAGACTTAGCCGCTGAGTGTAAACACCAAGGGGACCAGGGTGACGGCTCTGCTCTGGGAAAGTGGCATTACCGCTGGCCAAGCGCCAAAATGGCAGATCACTTCATGCTCAAGGCTGTGGCTCACGGAGAGACATTTCCAGTGAAGAGACCCAGCTAGTGCCACTGAAGACAGCTGGACCAAACCAGCGACTCAGTGCGCACGGCTACTGTCACGGGGACAGTGGGAGAGCAGGCCACTCCGCTCGAGTACAGCAGATCCGATGGGGACAGGAGGACAGAAAGTGTCCAGACAGCATAAGCCATACGGCGGCTGTGTGCGTCTGGACGGAGCACTACCCATGACAGCAGGACATGCCTTTTTTGCTGACAGCTAAAAGATGGAATTATACAAACTCCCAGCTCAAAACAAGAAACAAAAAATACATCCAAAGGAAGCACAAAGAAAAAAATTAACAAAGCAGAAAACAAACCCAGAAAAGTAGGCAAAATTAAGTAACTAGAAATTCTTTTTTTTTTTTTTAATTTTTTTTTAATATTTTATTTTATTTATTCCCTTTTGTTGCCCTTGTTGTTTTATTGTAGTTATTATTGTTGTTGTCGTCATTGTTGGATAGGACAGAGAGAAATGGAGAGAGGAGGGGAAGACAGAGAGGGGGAGAGAAAGATAGACACCTGCAGGCCTGCTTCACCACCTGTGAAGCAACTCCCCTGCAGGTGGGGAGCCGGGGTTCGAACCGGGATCCTTATGCCGGTCCTTGTGCTTTGCGCCACCTGCGCTTAACCCGCTGCGCTACAGCCCGACTCCCCTAGAAATTCTTATTAAGGAATTCTTTAAAAAAAAAAAAAGCACAAATACACAAAAATGATGAGAGTACTGTGGCGGGAATTTTACAAACCATATTAGACTTCTATGTACTTCTCTGCAAACTATTTGCAAGTGCAGGTGAGATGGAGAGTTCCTCGCAAACACAGTTATGGCAGGCCAACGTCAGTGGGAATGAGTGCATGTCGAGTTATGCCCATGCACTGGAATAAACCCTGAGAGAAAGCTCCAGAGACAGTAGGTCTCACAAGGGAGTTCTACCCAAACCACGTAGAGAACAGAGTCCTCTCTCTATTGATTGCTTCAGAGCATGGAAGACTAAGCAAACTCCCTATACATTAAACAGTGAAGTGTAACGCTGATAGGAACCCGGTGAGATACAATGTGAAAAGATGACACAAGGCCAAGATCAGTTATGAAGGTATTGCAAGGCTCCTAAACATATCCTTATATCTGCTTAGAAGAGGCATGAACTCACTAACCATCTTCGGTAACTTATTTTCCTAGTAAAATCTCTGTGACTATAAGTGGGTACATAGTTACACTCAGCATGGGAAAAGTGCCCTGGACAGGAAACAGTCAGCCCTTTGCATCCAAAAAAAATCCCTTCAGGCAAATCAAAAAAAGACAAATAACAAAGTAGGAAGGCCTCTTTGCAACATACATCACCAGAAGTCTCATGATCATAACACACACAAAACTTCTCAAAATTGATGGTTTGGAGGACTGAAATGGCCTTAGAAAAGCAGGCAAGAGATGTGGACAGATACGGGGAGTGATGTGCATGCATAGCCTTGAGCTTGCAGTCTTTCATCAAAGATGAATCATGAAAAGATAAGCACGAGCCAGCTATTTTCACCTATCAGATCTGCAAGAATGCGCGGGCTTGATAACACGCTCCTTTGATAAGGCCGTGTGGGAACAGTCTTGCTGCTGTTATGGATACAAAACGACACTACCCGAGGGGAGACCCGGCAGTGTTTCACAGAACTGAGTGTGTATTTGTGTCCAGCGGGGCAATCCCACTTTCAGGAATCCCCCTTAGGGACATGCTGGGGAAAGGCATAAAGGGATCCAGTGTGGCAGCGTCTGTAATAAAACATATCCGAGACTAACCAGAACCCACTTGGAAACTGCCGAGGCCCAGAAGTGTGAGGCAGGAAAGAAGCTCCAAGGAGCACGCTGCTGCTGTGTGACGGGCGTGTGTGCGTGAGGGGATGAGGAAGGAGCCGCCTCTAGGTGTTACTGGGCCAGAAAGGCACAGTGCACGGGCCGATAACTGAGCACTCACTTCATGTTGTGATGACGAGGGGAGATGAGGGGCCGAGTGGTGGCGCACCTGGCTGAGTGCACGTTACAATGTTCAAGGACCCAAGTTCAAGCCCCCCCCCCCCCAGTCTCCACCTACAGGGGCAAAGTTTTGTGAGTGGTGAAGCAGGACTGCAGGTGTCTCCCTGTCTCTGTCTCTCTCCCTATCACCCCCTTTCTTCTGGATCTCTGACTGTCTCTATCCAACAAATAAGGATAACACAGAAGAGGGGAAATGAGGAAATTACATGTTTAGTAAAGAAGATACAAAAATCATGGGAATTAAATCAGAGATCACAGAAGTTGATTCCTCACAAGAGGTATGGAGAGTTAGGATAGAAGGGAGCGTGCGTAATGGCTAGTTCCTCGTCAGGTTTGACTCTGGAAGCATACAAAATGTGAAACTGGCACCGTGTGCACTTAACTGGGTGCGCCAACGCCTGGCCCCCTACAAAATGTGCAGTTGGAGCAGCAATAAATTAATAAGAAGACAGAATTCACCCAGACTGATGATGAAAAAAACCAAACACCACTGAAAGTCTTCCTAATACAGCGGAACTTTATAGACTGCCTCAGAACACTACGAAGGAAAAGTCCGAATGCTGCTCACGGACATAAGACAGTCAACAGAGAACTTCGGTATGAAGTATGAGAAAGGTGTGAGTAGAGCTGTAGAGATAAAGGATCTAATAGCCAAACCAAAAAACACCGGAGAGGGGCAGAGCAGCAGGGAAGAGAAACTGAAGGTTGAATCGGCAGCTCAGGCACCAGGCAGTGAGACCGCCCAGATGGACCGAGGCAAGGAGAAGAGAGACAGCCTGAGTCTAACGCAGGGGACTTGCAGGCAGCACTCATGTTCTGGGGGCCAGAAGGTGAGAGGGAGGAGGGTGGTGCAAGTCTCACTCAAAGAAATAATAACCAAGAACTGCTCCCCAGAGGAGAAGACAGGACGATAAAAAAGGACACATTTGTGATCCGGGAGGTGGTGCAGTGGATAAAGTATTTGACTAACAAGCAAGAGGTCCTGAGTTCAATCCCCGGCAACGCGTGTACCAGAGTGATGTCTGGTTCTCTCTCTCCTGTCTTTCTCACTAATAAATAAATAAATAAAATCTTTATAAGTATAGATAGTTCTATAAATAATAGTTGACTCGTATCTGTGACCTTGGGAGAACCACTGCTGTTCCCAACGGAGGGGATGGGACACTGAGCTCTGGTGGAGGGAACAGTGGGGAAATCGTTCCCATGCTAGCTTGTAAATCAATATAAATCACTAATAATTTTTAATTAAAAAAAGAAGAAGAAACGAGACAGGACAACTTATCCAGGAAGTTCACAGAGCCCCAAGGAAACCCCCAAATACATACACACACACACATACACACATACACACACAGAGACACACAGAGAGAGAGACACACACACACAGAGACACACACAGAGACACGCTTTAATTTATGTGGTTAAAAAACAACAACAAAGAATCTCAAAAGCAAGATGTGAAGAAATGAAGAATTGCATATAGGGGACTCCCCCGTAAGACTCACAGCTGAGTTCCCGAGAGAAACTGAAAGGACAGGAGATGGACATGAAACAGGCAGCTAGCTAGAGGGGGTGACTTCCTACCAGGAATACTCTGCCTGCCTAGCTTACTGCTCAGATTTAAAGAAGCAAGGAAGCTGTGAAAGAAATTCAGGACCACTAACAAAACAAAAGTGTGTGTGTGTGTGTGTGTGTGTGTGAGTGTGTGTGTGTGTGTGTGTGTGTGTGTGTGTGTGTGTGTGTGTGTGAGTGTGTGTGTGTGAGTGTGTGTGTGTGTGAGTGTGTGTGTGTGTGAGTGTGTGTGAGTGTGTGTGTGTGTGAGTGTGTGTGTGTGTGAGTGTGTGTGAGTGTGTGTGAGTGTGTGTGTGTGAGTGTGTGTGTGTGTGAGTGTGTGTGTGAGTGTATGAGTGTGTGTGTGAGTGTGTGTGAGTGTGTGTGTGTGAGTATGTGTGTGTGTGTGAGTGTGTGTGTGTGTGAGTGTGTGTGTGTGAGTGTGTGTGTGTGTGTGTGAGTGTGTGTGTGAGTGTGTGTGAGTGTGAGTGTGTGTGAGTGTGTGTGTGTGAGTGTGTGTGTGTGTGAGTGTGTGTGTGTGTGAGTGTGTGTGTGTGTGTGAGTGTGTGTGTGAGTGTGTGTGAGTGTGTGTGTGTATGTGTGAGTGTGTGTGTGAGTGTGTGTGTGTGTGAGTGTGTGTGTGAGTGTGTGTGAGTGTGTGTGTGAGTGTGTGTGTGAGTGTGTGAGTGTGTGTGTGAGTGTGTGTGTGAGTGTGTGTGTGTGTGTGAGCGTGTGTGTGTGTGAGTGTGTGTGAGTGTGTGTGTGTGAGTGTGTGTGAGTGTGTGTGTGAGTGTGTGAGTGTGTGTGTGTGTGTGTGTGAGTGTGTGTGTGTGTGAGTGTGTGTGAGTGTGTGTGTGTGAGTATGTGTGTGAGTGTGTGTGACTGTGAGTGTGTGTGTGTGTGTGAGCGTGTGTGTGTGTGAGTGTGTGTGTGTGAGTGTGTGTGAGTGTGAGTGTGTGTGTGAGCGTGTGTGTGTGTGAGTGTGAGTGTGTGTGTGTGTGAGTGTGTGTGTGAGTATGTGTGTGAGTGTGTGTGAGTGTGAGTGTGTGTGTGTGTGTGAGCGTGTGTGTGTGTGAGTGTGTGTGTGTGAGCGTGTGTGAGCGTGAGTGTGTGATTTCTATTAGAGGCAAAAAGAAACCACGTTGAGAAGCCGCAAGATGCCTTTTAAAACGTGGAACATTGGAAAGGATTTAAAAGTGATTGAAAAAAAAATCAAAAAGTTGTCAAAGAGACAAGCAAGTATAAAGTTTACTGGATTTGGTGGGGGGGAACCATGGTCTTCATATCGTTAGAGGCAAATCCAGGATTCGAAGTTAACATCTTGTCTCTGGCCCCTTTGAAGTTTGCTTATGTTCTCAGGGAAAGATGAGGGCTTCCACAGTGTGAGGGGAGGTAGGGTTGTGACACACAGCCCTGATTCCACACTTTTGCCCCTGCTATTTGCATTCCATTTAGGTTCTTAAAGAATGCGACTGAGGACATGTTGCTCAAGGTTGCTGTTGTCACAAGGATAGTTTCACGCCAGCCCCAGGTGCCAGCACCCCTCCTCTACCCCAAACTGCCAGTCCCCCCCACTGGAGGCACTGATACTCCTCGTCCTGTCCGTACCCCTTCCTCCCCTCCCTTGGAATTCTTGGATCTGCTTGTTACTGCGGCATTCCAATTCCTAAGCTCCTGAATATTTTTCAAACTTCCCACATGACAAATTGTAAACAAAAAGTTGTGGGCTAGAAGACGTGATAATGGGATTTTCTTGCATTCAACTTAAAATTAGATTAAAGTTAGACTCCTAGATGTCCTGAACCCCCACTGTAACCAAATTTTTGAAAACAAAAATACTTAGAAGAAAAAGGAAAAAAAAAAAAAAGGCAGATACCAATGTACATGGGGAGAGACTATGAGAGCAAACAAACAGAGGCCGACTGCTGTAACACCACTGGCCACAAAATGATAACACACTGAAATTTCACTAAAAGCCAGCAGGCCGAGCCCAATGCTGAAAAGGCACAGAGTGCTGAAGATGGATTAGAAAACAAAATTCCAGCCTTCTGCTATCTCCGGGAGACCCACTTGAGCTCCGTGATAAACACAGGCTCAAAGTAAAAGTTTGGAAAACAGTCATACAGGCAAATGATAGTCTTAAAAAGGCAGGGTTGACCGTGCCGAGATAAAGTAGACTTTGAACTAAAGGAAAAAAAAAATAACGAAGAAAGGAAAGGACAACAGGCATGGCTGGATGTTGTCTAGTGAAGAAGGGCTCCGTCCAGCGAGAGGGCTGAACGTCCAGTGAAAGGGGGAGAATACCCAAAGGGACTGTCAGCAGACCCGGGGTGAAATGTCTTAGCGATCCAACAGTAGTGGGGGCGACGCCCGTTTCCGACGGGTGGATCAACCTGGGGGAGCATCATCCAGGAAACAATAGCCCTGAAGGAGAAGCTGAGCATGTGGGATTCATCAACACGGAGAGCATCCTCCACCCCACCAAGTCGATGCACATTCTTCTCCGAGCACATGGCGTCTTCTTCAGGACAGACGGACCATATGCCGAGACACAAGACCGGTGTCAATCAATGCATATAGACTGGAAATCATTACGGCTGTCCTTTTGAATCACACTGGTAGAAAAGCAGAAACCAACCACAGGCAGAAAGCTGGGTAGAAATCAAATATAACCAACATGCTACTGCACGACCATGGGGTGAAGGAAAAATTAACAGGAGAATTTAAAAAGTTCCTAGGAACAAATAAAGACATGGGTTATTAGCGCACACGGGAGACCACAATGGCAGTGCTAAGAAGGAGTCACAGCTTCCATCAGGAGCAAGAAAAGTTTGCCACAATATACTATACTGTCAGAAACAACAGAAGGAACTGGGGAAAGACAAAGGAAGCAGGAGGAAGAAAATGATAAAATAAACAATAGGAGAGAAGACAATACAAAAGATCAATGAAACCAGCAGTCATTCCCCGGAAGGAGAAAGGAAACAGGGCTGGGGGGTGGGGGGTAGCAAAAAGGCTTTCACGCCTGAGGCTCTGAGTACCAGGTTCAGTCCCCGGCATGATTAGCGCCAGAGTGAGTGTTCTGGGGCAAACAAGGGAAGGGAAAGAGCGAGCGGAAGCCCTGGCAAGTTGGGTTAGAGATGCAAGGTGAGTCGCCGAGGCCCGGCCATGAGAATGCAGACCTGGAAGGGGCGGAGTTGTGAGAATCATACTCTAGGCCGGGTCAGCAGGAGGTCAGAAACCTCAGGCCGATTTCAAGCCACAGAGTTGAAACCACAATCGCAAGTCCTTCCTTCAGACGAGAGTCCGGGACCACTGGCTTTCACTAGCAACTTCCACCAGGCCTCCAAAGATGATGTAGTCCCTATTCTCAAGCTCTTCACATTTTGGGGGGAAATATATATATATATAAAAGGAAGTACTGGGACACTTTTTGAAGCCAGCACTACCATGGTGTCAAAGGCATAGGGGGTATTACACACGCGCGCGCACACACACACACGCCACTGGCTAGGATCCCAAATAAACATGGATGCGAAAAGCAACAACAAGGAAAACTGAAAACTAAATTCACCACAAAAGGCTAAAGTACGGTGACCGTGTGGGATTTATTCCCCAGATGGGAGGACGGCTCAGCACATGCCGATTATGTAATGTCAAACCACAGCAACAGAAAGAAAGTTCAAGAAATGAGTCAGGGCTGTGGAGAGACACTTTGCCAAAGAAGACACACATGTGACCAGTAGGGACATGGAAAGAGGCATTGACACTCATCCCAGAGAACTAGATATTACCTCACACCTGTGAGAATACCAGACAGAACAAGATGGCCACAGCGCTCGCTGGCGGGGGCGTGGAGAATAAGAAACGGCGTGTGTGTGGTTGTGTGTGCGCACCCGTGGCGGGGGGTGGGGGGCTGTGAGAAATGGTTCGACCTTTGGGGAAGAGAGTATGGGGCCTTATCAGAAGATAAAAATTAGATTTACCATATAATCTAGCAGTCCCTCTCCCAAGGATCGAAATAATACAAAGGCACTAATCTGGAAAGACAACTACACCCCTCTACTCCTAACAGGACTAGTCACAATAGTCAAGATAAAGAAACAAGGTAATTGCCTGATGCAAATGAGTGGATAATAAAGATCTCTCTCTCTCTCTCTTACATACACACACACACACACACACACACACACACACACACGGGGGGGGGGGGCTGGAATATAGACTTGGCTGTCTGGAATGATTGTGGTTCTCAATGGGTGAAGACATTCTTGTTTATACTGATGAAGATAAAAGGAACTAAGGGAAGTAATGTCACGTTGCAGGAGTCCCAACATTCTGTGGCAGCACTTCATGCAGTGACTGTGAAACTATAAACAGCAGACTCAGATACCGTCACACACCAACAGGTAATAAGGTGCGACTTCAGACAGGTCGAAATACACAACTTCTACAAACTGTGCAGCCTAGACCAAGTGTGAGGTGTACTGCACCCGCCTTTGGGAAGTGGAGAAAGATGCCCTTCTAGCACCGATTTTGGAAATCAACATTCTTGTCATCGGATGATGCTGGAGAGAGAGATACCATAGTGCTCAGAAAATACAAACTCAAAGTAGCCCAATGTGAAATAGGTCATTCTCCTAACTCAGTAACTGCCAAGATTCAATCTGTAAAGGAAGACGGTTCCCAAGAAGGCAAGTCCAGGTCCAAATTCTGTCACTGAGGACACTCCCGGTGATGCCACACACTCTCTCCCGAGACACAGGAGAGGAAGAACTGCTTTACATTCATTTCATGAAGATGAATTTTCTGATAACAAAACAAGACAGAGAATACACAAAGCAAAGTGCATATAGACTCTAAAGTCTTAGAATACAGAAATCAGCATTCTACCGCAAGAATTAGACGCTGTGATCAGTGGGATTTACTGTGTGCGGAACAACGCTCTAGCATTCAGATCATTCAGTGTCTGCTAACGGGCGGCTAATAGCAGTCGTGTGAGCATGTAAACACACGCAGCTGACAAACCCCAGTGCTTCCTTTCACGATAAAAACTCAATGGGGGGTGGGGGGTGGGGGGAGCCCCAATCTGATGCCTCTCTGGCGTTCCAAGACTCCTTGTGTGTAGCACTAAGCTTACAGGTAAAGACCGCTTTTCTCTTAGTATCATGAATGAGGAATGCTGCTGACTCACTCTTACTCGGCAAAGCCCTGGACACGGTGACCGCTGCACACTCCCCGCCGGGACCACATGACACTAGCGACAGTGACATTCCCAGTCAAGGCGGAATTTGAAGGTGACAGGAGGGGAACAGAAGAAAGGAACTCCCACAGAATGAGTGTGCAGCTTCGCAGCAAGAAGAGCAGAAGCTGGCGGCTCGGAGGCCATCGGGCAGAGCTCTCACGCTCTGATGCAGAAGCACGTCTAGAAAGACTTGTCCAGAGGGCAGCAGCAAAGGCGGCGTGCACAGAAGCCGTGCGAGAGCGAGGCGAGGGCGCGCGTGTTCGACAACGCATCTGAAACAAGCAGCGAGTCACAAAAGACTCACGAGGGAAGTTAGCAAAGATGAAAGGATGCGAGGAAAGTGAGCACACTATGCCAGGACTCGGGAGCTCCAATTCCAGTGGTGATGAGAGGAAAACGTGCGAGAGGAGACTGCCCACATCAGCAAGAACAAACCCGAAATGAATATTTAATTCTCCACCTGGAAGCGTAAGAGAAAAGTGAGAACAAACTGAAGAAAGCACCTAATAAAACCTGGAGATTAATGAAAAAGTCAACAGAAGAAAGACTAGAAAAGGTCAGCAAAGCCCAAGGTGTGTTCTTGACAAGATCAGTGATATCAGCCGAACTGTAGCTTGACTCGTGAAGGGGGCTTAAATGACTAAACTGAGAAATGTAAAGAGAACTCTCTAGCTGACCTTACGGAAAAATCACTAGAAGTCTTAGGCTTGCGTTGGGGTCTCCTACCTGGGACACAGGCAGGTGGTGAGCTCAAGCCCCCCCCCCCCCATTCAGAGGGAGACGGAGAGTTATTGCCACCACACGTGGCGTGATTCTGGTATGCAGAAGTACTGAGGGGCCTTCAAACACAAGTTGCAGAATATAAAATCATTCAACAAAAATCCAGTGCACATCAACACACAGCCAACACACATCAGAAATTAAAGGAATGAGTTCACTTGCAGTAACAGCAGGAAGCGTAACAGCACCAGTTGTGAACAGCAACTGGGCCATAGGCCAGTACACTTCAAATCATTAAAATGACAGGTTTTATCTTGTTTATACCTTAGGACAATAAAGGAAGAAGAACAGGAATAAATGCAACTAAAAATGCAAAACTCACACACTGAAAATAATGCAACATCAAGAGTAAAGAGGCGTGTGAGCAAGACGAGCCCACATCCACGAGGTGTGAGACCGTCTCTCCAAATCGGTCCACGGGCTGTTTCCTGACTTCAGTCCACACTGCTAGTCGGGGCAGTGTGGCACCCGCATCAGATCTGCTCAACAGAAGAGGGTGAGTCTAGAGAACACAGACTTGGCCGCCCGACTTGGGAGAGGTTACCGAGAGCATATGCGATGGGGGGAGGGCGAGCCTTCACAAACAGTGGTGCGAGTGGAAGCCGAGTGTCAGACTTCCACAGCACGTGACGTCCAAAAGAAATCAAGTTAGAAAGGGTCAGATTCCTACATGTCCTGGCTTAGCAGCACAAAGCTCGCAGAAGAAAACAGACAGTGTTTAGAACCTTGTCCTGGGTATTTGGCGATGCTCTCAAAGAAGCACAGGCAGCAAAAGGAAAAAAAAAATACGAGGCTGGAATTTTTAAAAAGCAGGGAGGTGGGGAGCTGGCTCACCTAGTAGAGAAGCTGCATGGATGCTGGGCTTGCTTTGGGCTCCCTCTCCCTCTCCCTCCTTCCCCCTGGGATTAGGAGAAAAAAGAGTCTACATGGGGTCTGTGGAATCATGCATGGAGAGGCCCCAAGACTCCATTATTGAGAAGGGGGAGGGGGAGGAGGACAAACAAAATGCTCGGTACTTCAAAGGACATTGTGTTAAAATGAAATGAAAAACCCCCGTATTGGAGAAACTGTAAATTTTACATTGGATAAGAAACTTATGATTAAGATAGATGAAGAATTCAGCATTTAAAAAGCACACACACACACAAAAAAAAGATGAAGGCTCTGCACTTAATTAAACAAACAAACAAAAAAAAGGAATGTGCATGGTCAGAAAGCACAGGAAGCAGAGCTCGCCACCCCTCACTGGTCAGCAGGCCGTGAAGATTCCACTTCCCATGCGCGGCGATGGTTCTCACACTGACTTAAAAGACAGACGGCGACGAGCGTGGACACGGATACAGAGAACTCGTACCCTGTTCAAACACAGTGGATGGGAACTGCCGAGGCATGCCCACTTTGGAGTAAGGTTTATTCGGAGTCTGAAAAAATGTCATAGCGCACTGACATTTGACAGTGTTTGTTTCTCTCTCACATGTCCATCCACCTGGGAGAAATGAACACACAAAGAAGGGTGTGTGAATGCCGGCGGGGTCCCTACAGGCTCGTAACTGCCGCCTCATCAGTAAGACGCGCACACGGGAAGGGAGGGAAGGGGGACCCATCACGACAGATGCGCCTTGCAGACACTGCGCTGAGCGAAGCGACTGCTCCGACAGGAGACTGTGTCCCAGAGCGGTCACAGAGAAGAGAGGGAGAGTCCAGCTGGCGAGGGCCGGACGGGTGAAGGAAGTTGGAAGGTGAGGTTGCAAGAGAGCCCCAGACTTCTGGAAATGAAGGATCTGCTTCTCAACTGGGTGTGGTGGGGATCTGCACAGCCCCTGGGATCACACTAAAACCGCTGGACTGTGTGACTGAAGCGAGTGGATGGTGTCTTAACAAAGCCGCTACCCAGTGAAACGGTAGGAGAAGTCGTCAAGATTTAGAGCTAGGCGAAGTGTTCTTCAGCCTGGTGTCTAAAGTGTAGCCCATAAAGACGGTGAGTTGGACTTGACTAAAATGTAAAATAGTTGCCTGTGAGGGAGGCTATTAATAGGACGGAGAGCTTCAGAGTGGATTAAAATATTTGCACACATATCTGGCTTAGGACAAGCATCTATGATACATAAAGGACTCTGAGCTCAGTGGAAAGTGGGCCGAGGAGATGAACAAGCATTTCCCTCAGGCGGACAGAGAGGGAGACAAAGCAACACAGGAGATGTTTCGTGGGAGCGGCAAACCGGGGCCACCACAGCGGGGCCCCAACCAACAAGCACAGGGGCAAATGGACGTTTGCTTAACTGGGCTCGGGCCAGGACCTGGAAGGAACAAGTCTGCACAGGCATTGCTGGGGGGCGCGCGAAGGGGCCGCCCGTAACCATGGAAGTCCCCCGGTCTCTGAGAAAATGGCCATCGAATGACCACCCTCAGGTTTCCCCGGGGAAGGAGAACGCGTGTTCACGCCCGGGGCCTGCACAGCCGTGTCCGTCTGCGGTTCCCTCCTGCTGTCCCAGGTGGCCGCAGACCCACTGATTCATTCTCTCAGGTTCTGGCGGCCAGAGCAAGCAATACACCTGGGAGGGGCATGGAAAGCCCTCTGGGGGAGGACTCCTTGGGGTACCAAGGGAGCACATGCCTCCCGGCCTTGCGGTCTGGAAGTCACCTGTGGGCCCAGCCCCCTTGCTGGACCCACGCTCACTTCCCTGTTGCCAGTGTCACGCCCGCTTTGAGTCTGCCCTCAAGGGCACTGGGCGCCTCCAGACCCTGGAGCACAGGCAGTGACAGTCACATCAAGATTCCGATGTTTGGGGGATGCTTTTCCCGTTCCCCACCATCTGTCCTAGCTCCAGCCGGAAACGCAGATGCTCTGGGGAGGGAGAAGGAGCCAGTGGCGTGGTCAGTGCCGTGGAAGTCTACCCCGCAGCGGCCGTGTTCCCCTGATGCACAGAGAAGCGGACAGACAGCTATCTAAAGAGCTGTGTGACCACAGACACGGGAGGAAATGCCACACTCCACTCGCTGTGAGAGAAATGCAAAATGAAGCTGCACCAAGATTCTACCTCACCCTTGAGGGAAAGGCGGGAAAGGACAGGTGTCGCCGAGGTTGTGGAGAGAAGGGCCTCTGCTCCGCGGCCGGGGAAAACACAGCTGGGCTGCCATTGTGTGAACAGCCCTTACACAAATGAAAATGGAGTCACCTCATGGCCCAGCGACACCACTCCTGGGCTTTTATCCAAACACCGATTTGATGGGACTAATCTTAAGAGAGCTCCGTGACGGCAGAGGAGCGTCCCCACACGCCATGTGCTCTTGGAGTCAACAACACTGGTAAAAATCACACCATCACAGAACTGGAGAAAATGGGTGTTTGAACCACCAGAGGCTCTCCTGAGGGTTTGGGGGGCACAGAAACGGTCCTTGTGTAGGTTCTGCATGCCGTGTGCTGGTGGGGAGCTTTAGTATTGTTTGTAGAAGCTGTCCTTAAAATGAACACAGGATGAGGAGACAGCACAGTGGTGCTGCAAACAGACTCCTCTTCCTGAGGCTCTGAGGTCTCAGGTTCAATTCCCCGCACCACCACGAGCCAGGGCTGTCTTATGACACCAGAGGGGAGTCTGAGGGCTGTATTGTTTCTCAGGATTGCCAAACACACAAAGTGTGAATGTTTTTAGTGGGCCAAACATCTGAACAGATATTTCCACAGAGAACCTATCTAACTGCCCAGTGAGTACTTATAAAACCCTCGCTAGGGTGTCGGGCAGTGGCACAGCGTAAGGTTAAGTGCACATGGCACCAAGCGCAAGGACCGGTGTAAGGATCCTGGTTCGAGCCCCCGGCTCCCCACCTGCAGGGGAGTCACTTCACAGGCGGTGAAGCAGGTCTGCAGGTGTCTGTCTTTCTCTCCCCCTCTGTCTTCCCCTCCTCTCTCCATGTCTCTCTGTCCTAGCCAACAACGAGATCAATAACAACAATTTTAAAAAAAGGGCAACAAAAGAGAAAATAAATAAAAAATAAACCCTCTCTATCCGTCCCCACCAGTAAGCACACAGCAAAGCACCAGAAGGCTTCTAGTCCAAGCAGAGCCCAGCAGATACTGCTGAGGGTGCAGGAGGCAGGAACCCCGCAGGCCAGGTCTGTCCCTTTTAGAAAACAGCTCGGCAGTCCCTCAGAAAGCAGAGCAGTCGCCTGACTCAGCACTTGACTTCAAAGTAGCTACTGAGAGCAGAGGGGCTCCTGTCCACACAGCCCCGCCGTGTCCATCAGCCACAGAAGGGGAAGTGTTTGTTGGTGTCCCTTCCGCTGGGGACGGGTTAACAAAAGGTGTCATGGCCTGCAGTGGGGCGCTTCTGGCAATGAGTCAGAAGTATGTGCTAGAGAGGGTTCCCACTCAGAAACAGGTGGGAAGGGCTCCCTGTGACTCCATGGCTCAGTGGCGACCAGAAAGGAGATTAGTGGTTGCCAGGGGGCTGAGGAGGGGACGGAGATTAGCTGAGAAGGCCACAATGGCTCTCCTGGCGGGTGGCCGGGACCTGCAGTGTGGCAGTGCTCACACCAGCCCTCGGGCTGGGCCAAGTCTCTCTAAAGGCAGGGGAAATTTCGGCTGTGTGGATCATACCCTAATAGAGAGGTGTGAGGCAGGAAAGAAAGCGCAAGTGTAAGAGATGAAGCTGCCCTGCTAATTTTCTAGGGAGTAAACAGTTACATTGAAAGGGAGAGAAAGGGCAGAGGGAGAGGGAGGGAGAGGAGAGGGAGAGGGGGAGAGGGGAGAGAGGAAGAGAGGAGAGGGAGGGAGAGAGAAGGAAAGAGGGAGAAAGGAGAGGGAGGGAGAGGAGACAGAGAGGAGCAAGACGGGCAGAGACAGAGAGGAGACTCTAAACAGGGCAGGCGAGGCTGTGGTGCCCACTAGCTGCCCTGAGTGGGGGGCAGACGGCTCAGCCGGCCTGGGCTTCTGCCTTGGCACCTGGCTGAGAAGGTGCCTGTGCGCCCGTGGGGAATGAGGCTTCTCGTGTGGACAGAGTGACTGCAAAGAAGAAGAATGGGGAGGAGCGGTCAGTGACACGGCCGATTCCACGATGGGACAAGGACCGGAAAGTGCGTGTGTGCGCACGTCTGTGCACACGTGTGTAAAAACACCTGCCTCCACAGTGAAGGGACACCGCCACTTAGACAGGACAGGACGGGGCTGTGCGGACAGGAGCCCTCTGCACTCAGTAGCTCCTTTGAAGTCAAGTGCTGAATCTACCTCCTTGCTTTCCCTCTTCTATTTGTTTTCTTCTGCTCTTTTTTTGTGGTGCTCACCAGGGTTCCACTGCCCCAGGCTGTCCGTCTCAGAGAGAGGGGAGGGAGACAGAGGCACCACCACCACCAGGAAGCTCCCCCAGGTTGGCAGGGGGCTGGGCTGTCCTGTCTGGAGGTCTCTTTAGCTCTGCGTGCAGAGGGCCTCAGGAAGAGCACGAGGGGGGAGGGGGGGGGCGGGGGGGGGGCAGACCCGGCTCCCAGCAGCTCCCCTGCCCCCCCCCCCCCCCCCCCCCCCCCCCCCCGAGCAGCCAGGCTCCTTGGATCTTTGCGCACAGGGCACACGGAGTGAGCCCGGCTCTCGGCGCTCCAGCACACAGGGACGTGTCCCGGGAAAACGTGGACGTAAAAGGAGGACAGGGCCACACGTGCCGGCCACACACAGTCCAGACACGTGCAGAAGCAGGTCACAACCAGATGGCGTCCCCTCTGTGAGAAGCCGGGACCCTGTGGGAGAGTGTCAGCCACCCCTCTGGTCTGGAAATGACAGCAGAGCTCAGCGGCTGGTGGCTGCGGTGATGGGGGCACACAGCAGATGCCCCCCAAACCCAGTGGTCATCCCTTCTCTTTAAGAGCCAGAGGCCTGCTCAGCACTGGCCTGTGCTGGGGCAGGGAATAGGAGTGGGGCTTCAGAGAGTCTTTGTGGCATAACCACTGTGCTCTCTCCCCCGCCCCCAGGATCACCATCCACTGGTAAGTCAGTCACAGACCAACTGAGCCGCAGAGGAGACTGTATCTCATAGCTGGTGCTCAGTTAGAGGGACAGGAGACGAGATAAAATGACATCGGGCTTACTGGCAGTAAAATCTCACACACACACACACACACACACACACACACGAAGTCAACCAGGAAGAGGGAACGGAGCAGACAGCACAGAAATGGGTGGAATAGGAGCCAGCACAACAAAAAGCAAAAGATATTTCTGGTAAAATAACCGAGTGAGTAAATTAGAGAAATCGCTCATGACTCGATGAAAGGAGGCAGAACTATAAAATCTCAAGGCAAACAGCCACAAAGAGGGCAAACCCGGGAGATGAACGTCGCTGGGACCCAAACTCATCCCCTGACAGTAGCGAGATTTTTCAGATCCTCGCAGAGTCCAACAGCAGCGAATAAAGGAAACTGACTTAGGACAAATTGCCATAAAACAGACCAGGAAGAGATTAAAGATCTTCAAAATCTGTCCCAGGCCCAGACGGTTTTACAACAACTCAGTCCTGAGACGTAAGCTCTAAAGAGAAGAGAGGTCCCTGCAGGACGGGGGGGAGGCAGGCACTTTGCAACGTGTCCTATACAATGCTCTGCTTTGCGTGTGGACACGCGTGCACATACACGCACGTACACACGCACGCACGCACGCACGCCTCCTCCTTTCTGAACTCCAGCCCTGCCATTTCTTAGATCAGATATCAAGAATAGCTTTCATCTGTGTGAGGGGAGGTTCCACAGCTAGACTGCTCTGTGGCTGTGTGGGACCTTCTGTCCGACAGCAGGAGTGGGACGGCAGGGTTTCTGTCACTTGAGTTAGCCGTGGCGGGCACCAAACCTCCGATGATGATGGGCTCGGCCGCACTGACTCCTGTGAGCTGGGACGGTGGTACTCTCGCCTTTGGGCCCCCAGCGAGGCCGCTGTAATGACTGAGGCCGAGACCGCCAGGCTCCTTAATATTTAATAATCAGATAAGGAGGGGGACCCCATGGCACTGGTTTGCATTTCTCTTACTATAATTGTGGCCTGATTTCATCTTTAATCATCACTGGTATTTCCTTTTCTGGAAACTTTTTTTTAAATCTTTTTTTTTTTTTTTTTCTCTTCAGAAGCCACAAGTGACTCCCAGGGCTTTGATAAGAGTGGTAACTACTTCCCCCAGGCTGTCACTAAAAAATCATTACAGGCCGTTGCTCTGAAGAATATTCTAACTTTAGGTTCTTATAGCAATAGAAATCGCGTAAAGAGCGCACTACTCGGCGGTGTCTGGTGTGCACGGAGCCATGGCCACAATCAGGGCACAAGCATATCTCCCCAAAAGCCTCCTTTCCCTGTGAGCCCCCCCCCCGGGCCCCGCACCCCACCAGGCTTGGAGACTTGTCTTGAGAATGTCTAGAATCACTTCTCTTTTTTCGTACATGTTTATTCAGAATCAGCAGGGGGGCAGCTGATCCTGGAGTGCTGTTTGAGAAGTGTTTCTAGCTAACTATATGCTTGAACTCACGACAGACACGGGGCAGTTCAGATCACCTTTTTTCCGGAGCAGTGTGTGCCTTTCAAAGGATCTTCCAGCTCTTCTCCAAGTTGCTAATTTATAGACTCCGACAGAGCAACCCGTGTGGTCCCTAATAGTCTGAAGCAGCCCCCTTGCCATCCCATTCTGACTATCTTCTCCTGATGTGTGGGCTGTCTTATCAATTCTGCTGATTTTCTTAGCTTTGAGTTTTCTTTCTTTTCCTTTTTCTTTCTTTTTTTTTTTACCAGAGCCCCACTCAGCTCTGGCTGATGTGGGGGACTGAACCTGGGACCTCAGAGCTTCAGGCAGAAGAGTCTCTGCAGAGCCGTCGTGCTCTCTCCCCCCCCACCCCGAGTTTAAATATTTTCATCTGTTGCATTTAAGTGTTGCCTGTCATTTGTCCCCTGGCATTATTCCCAGCCTCTATTTACTTTGGTTTCAGGTCTCTCTTCTTTTCCTATTTTCTTAAGGTGGAACTGAGGCAGAACAGGGGCTCCATGGATAAAGAGCTGGGCTCTCAAGCATGAGGTCCCAGGTTCAATCCTGGGCAGTGCACGTCCAGCATGCTCCCTCGCTCTCTGTCTCCCCTGCTCCTGTATTTCTCAATCATAAACAAAATGGGCTGGGAAAACAGTGCACTTGAACAGGGGCCTGCTTTACCGTGTGCACTACACAGGTTCAAGCCTGGTGCCCACTGTGTAGATAAAAGCTTCTGAGCTGGGGTCTCTCCTCTCCCTCTCCCTCTCCCTCCCTCCTTCCCTCTTACTTCTCTGTCTCTGCCTAAAATAATTTTAAATATGGTAGAAACTGAGGTCACATCAGTGGCAGACGGTTCTTCTCCCCTGTATCTGACCACCATCCTGCCCTCTTCTCAAGAGACCTGCCTGGGGACCCTCCCATGGGCCATGCCTTCCCCCCTCCAGCTCAGCACCCACACATAGTGCTGGACACCGAGATGCCAGGAACATGGCAGGGCGCCTCCCCCACAGGTGTTGGGGAGCCCTCCCCTCTGGACCTGGCAAGCCGGCAGATTCTCTGCAGTACAGGGTGACACGAAGTCACCAGTGTCCCTTCAAAGTTGTCCACACAAAAGCAAAGTCAGTCTGCAGGGAGACGTGGTGGCTGTCACATCTCCAGGGAGAGACACAGAGATGGTGTGGAATGTTCCGGAATCTACCCTGCTGTGTAGGACTGGGGGTGGGGTGGGGGGGAGCCTTCCCGAAACCCAGCTGCTATCTGCACAGAGACCGCAGGCTCCTGGGCCACGGTCACTGCCCCGGGGGTGTCACCTACCCAAGAATGTACACTTATCTGTGCTCTGATCCGAGAGCAGAGCCCGGGCTGCGAGTGTGGGCGTGCTCACGGGGGCCTCGGCGGGCTGGGCCCCGGGCAGTAGGGCTGCGGGCGGGCAGGGGCCAGGTGGCCACTGGGGCAGAGGGGGCAGAGGCAAGGCAGAGGCAAGGCCACGTCCATCATCCTGCATCCAGGAGCCCTGAGGCAGCTGGGGGCGCCTGCAGGAATGTCAGCAAGGTCTCCACCCGCCAGACCCCACCTAGGCCTGACTCACTGGTGCACCTGGGGCCAGCGGGCAGGAGGGAAGCACAGGGGGTGCGGCCACCTCGGTCTTAGGAGCATCTCGAGAATGGAAGCCACAGGGCAGAGGGAGCATCCAAGAAGCTGCCAGCCCACAGGGAGCCCACTGAGCCACAGGCCCAGCCTCTCCCGCCTCCCATCCCCACGCCAGGGCCACCCCTCCAGGAGCCCAGGGTCCACTCTGGGCAGTCACTGAGGTCGGCAGCCGCCTGTCCTGGGCTCCACAGACACCTGCCCTCACACGGGACGGACCACAGTGGGTCAGACTGAGACCCCAGGCCTGCCACAGTCTCTCCAAGCCTGGGGGCATTCCGGGGGGGCAGGGTGTCTGCCAGCAGGGTGCCGGACCCCTTGGGGTGGCGCAGCCACACACCCCAGGCCTTGTGTCCCTGAACAGGCCCTTGGGAGCAGAGCAAACACCCCACCTGTGGTGCCAGGAACCCCCCAGAGTCACAGCAGCAATGGACACAGAGGGGGAGGCTCTGGGGTGACATGCGGGCTGTCAAGGTGCCCGCCAGAGCAAGGTCCCCACCACGGCCCCGGAGAGGCCAGGCGGGGGCACAGGGGACCAGGATGAAGGACACACACAGCCAGACACTAGGGACAGACACGGGAGGCGGTGTGTCGAGCCTGCCTAAGTCCAGGCAGGGCATCTCCCCAGGGCCACGGGGCTCGGAGTCCTCGTTAAACAAAAAGCTTGATTTTACTTTATCTCATTTTACAAGGGAGGCCGGTGCCCACCTCTGTCCAAGCCGTGCCGGGGCTTGAACCCGAGCCCTCACACGTGCAAGTACTGTGCTCTGCTGAGCCACCTGCTTGGCTCCCAGCTCCTCTCACAAGAAGCCAGGATTGTCTAGAAAGCTGCTTGCCTGCAAGCCAACATCACAAACGTCCTGGACCGGGTCACAGGGTCACCCTGAGCAGCACAGGGTCAGCTTCCTGGAGCCCCGGGCGACCGGACACCCCAGGACCGCGCTTCACTCAGTGACTGGGCATCGGACGGTACAGCACAATGACGCAGCTACAGGGTATTGGGGACAAAGAGATTAAGTCCCTCACAAGGCCCCCCAGGAGAAAAAAAATAATGAGGTCAAACTGAAGCCTCACTGGACCACTAAGGAGAGACCCCACAGATCGGGACAGCACAGGGCATGGGCGGGGTGTGGGCAGGAGTACTGTGTGTAGTACTGTGAGCGGGAAGGAGGGTACTGTGCTTAGAAGTGTGAGTGAGCAGGGGTACTGTGCGCAGGCTGTGAGTGAGCAGGGGTACTGTGCGCAGGCTGTGAGTAGCAGGGGTACTGTGCGCAGGCTGTGAGTGAGCAGGGGTACTGTGCGCAGGCTGTGAGTAGCAGGGGTACTGTGCGCAGGCTGTGAGTGAGCAGGGGTACTGTGCGCAGGCTGTGAGTAGCAGGGGTACTGTGCGCAGGCTGTGAGTGAGCAGGGGTACTGTGCGCAGGCTGTGAGTAGCAGGGGTACTGTGCGCAGGCTGTGAGTGAGCAGGGGTACTGTGCGCAGGCTGTGAGTAGCAGGGGTACTGTGCGCAGGCTGTGAGTGAGCAGGGGTGCTGTGCGCAGGCTGTGAGTAGCAGGGGTACTGTGCGCAGGCTGTGAGTAGCAGGGGTACTGTGCGCAGGCTGTGAGTGAGCAGGGGTACTGTGCGCAGGCTGTGAGTAGCAGGGGTACTGTGCGCAGGCTGTGAGTGAGCAGGGGTACTGTGCGCAGGCTGTGAGTAGCAGGGGTACTGTGCACAGGCTGTGAGTGAGCAGGGGTACTGTGCGCAGGCTGTGAGTGAGCAGGGGTACTGTGCGCAGGCTGTGAGTGAGCAGGGGTACTGTGCGCAGGCTGTGAGTGAGCAGGGGTACTGTGCGCAGGCTGTGAGTAGCAGGGGTACTGTGCGCAGGCTGTGAGTAGCAGGGGTACTGTGCGCAGGCTGTGAGTAGCAGGGGTACTGTGCGCAGGCTGTGAGTGAGCAGGGGTACTGTGCGCAGGCTGTGAGTGAGCAGGGGTACTGTGCGCAGGCTGTGAGTGAGCAGGGGTACTGTGCGCAGGCTGTGAGTGAGCAGGGGTACTGTGCGCAGGCTGTGAGTAGCAGGGGTACTGAGCGCAGGCTGTGAGTAGCAGGGGTACTGTGCGCAGGCTGTGAGTGAGCAGGGGTACTGTGCGCAGGCTGTGAGTAGCAGGGGTACTGTGCGCAGGCTGTGAGTGAGCAGGGGTACTGTGCGCAGGCTGTGAGTATCAGGGGTACTGTGCGCAGGCTGTGAGTGAGCAGGGGTACTGTGCGCAGGCTGTGAGTAGCAGGGGTACTGTGCGCAGGCTGTGAGTAGCAGGGGTACTGTGCGCAGGCTGTGAGTAGCAAGGGTACTGTGCGCAGGCTGTGAATAGCAGGGGTACTGTGCGCAGGCTGTGAGTAGCAGGGGTACTGTGCGCAGGCTGTGAGTAGCAGGGGTACTGTGCGCAGGCTGTGAGTAGCAGGGGTACTGTGCGCAGGCTGTGAGTAGCAGGGGTACTGTGCGCAGGCTGTGAGTGAGCAGGGGTACTGTGCGCAGGCTGTGAGTGAGCAGGGGTACTGTGCGCAGGCTGTGAGTAGCAGGGGTACTGTGCGCAGGCTGTGAGTAGCAGGGGTACTGTGCGCAGGCTGTGAGTAGCAGGGGTACTGTGCGCAGGCTGTGAGTAGCAGGGGTACTGTGCGCAGGCTGTGAGTAGCAGGGGTACTGTGCGCAGGCTGTGAGTAGCAGGGGTACTGTGCGCAGGCTGTGAGTAGCAGGGGTACTGTGCGCAGGCTGTGAGTAGCAGGGGTACTGTGCGCAGGCTGTGAGTAGCAGGGGTACTGTGCGCAGGCTGTGAGTAGCAGGGGTACTGTGCGCAGGCTGTGAGTAGCAGGGGTACTGTGCGCAGGCTGTGAGTAGCAGGGGTACTGTGCGCAGGCTGTGAGTAGCAGGGGTACTGTGCGCAGGCTGTGAGTGAGCAGGGGTACTGTGCGCAGGCTGTGAGTGAGCAGGGGTACTGTGCGCAGGCTGTGAGTAGCAGGGGTACTGTGCGCAGGCTGTGAGTAGCAGGGGTACTGTGCGCAGGCTGTGAGTGAGCAGGGGTACTGTGCGCAGGCTGTGAGTGAGCAGGGGTACTGTGCGCAGGCTGTGAGTGAGCAGGGGTACTGTGCGCAGGCTGTGAGTAGCAGGGGTACTGTGCGCAGGCTGTGAGTAGCAGGGGTACTGTGCGCAGGCTGTGAGTGAGCAGGGGTACTGTGCGCAGGCTGTGAGTAGCAGGGGTACTGTGCGCAGGCTGTGAGTAGCAGGGGTACTGTGCGCAGGCTGTGAGTGAGCAGGGGTACTGTGCGCAGGCTGTGAGTGAGCAGGGGTACTGTGCGCAGGCTGTGAGTAGCAGGGGTACTGTGCGCAGGCTGTGAGTGAGCAGGGGTACTGTGCGCAGGCTGTGAGTGAGCAGGGGTACTGTGCGCAGGCTGTGAGTAGCAGGGGTACTGTGCGCAGGCTGTGAGTGAGCAGGGGTACTGTGCGCAGGCTGTGAGTGAGCAGGGGTACTGTGCGCAGGCTGTGAGTAGCAGGGGTACTGTGCGCAGGCTGTGAGTGAGCAGGGGTACTGTGCGCAGGCTGTGAGTGAGCAGGGGTACTGTGCGCAGGCTGTGAGTGAGCAGGGGTACTGTGCGCAGGCTGTGAGTAGCAGGGGTACTGTGCGCAGGCTGTGAGTGAGCAGGGGTACTGTGCGCAGGCTGTGAGTGAGCAGGGGTACTGTGCGCAGGCTGTGAGTGAGCAGGGGTACTGTGCGCAGGCTGTGAGTAGCAGGGGTACTGTGCGCAGGCTGTGAGTAGCAGGGGTACTGTGCGCAGGCTGTGAGTGAGCAGGGGTACTGTGCGCAGGCTGTGAGTAGCAGGGGTACTGTGCGCAGGCTGTGAGTAGCAGGGGTACTGTGCGCAGGCTGTGAGTGAGCAGGGGTACTGTGCGCAGGCTGTGAGTGAGCAGGGGTACTGTGCGCAGGCTGTGAGTGAGCAGGGGTACTGTGCGCAGGCTGTGAGTAGCAGGGGTACTGTGCGCAGGCTGTGAGTGAGCAGGGGTACTGTGCGCAGGCTGTGAGTGAGCAGGGGTACTGTGCGCAGGCTGTGAGTAGCAGGGGTACTGTGCGCAGGCTGTGAGTAGCAGGGGTACTGTGCGCAGGCTGTGAGTAGCAGGGGTGCTGTGCGCAGGCTGTGAGTAGCAGGGGTGCTGTGCGCAGGCTGTGAGTAGCAGGGGTGCTGTGCGCAGGCTGTGAGTAGCAGGGGTGCTGTGCGCAGGCTGTGAGTAGCAGGGGTGCTGTGCGCAGGCTGTGAGTAGCAGGGGTGCTGTGCGCAGGCTGTGAGTAGCAGGGGTGCTGTGCGCAGGCTGTGAGTAGCAGGGGTACTGTGCGCAGGCTGTGAGTGAGCAGGGGTACTGTGCGCAGGCTGTGAGTAGCAGGGGTGCTGTGCGCAGGCTGTGAGTAGCAGGGGTGCTGTGCGCAGGCTGTGAGTAGCAGGGGTACTGTGCGCAGGCTGTGAGTAGCAGGGGTACTGTGCGCAGGCTGTGAGTAGCAGGGGTACTGTGCGCAGGCTGTGAGTGAGCAGGGGTACTGTGCGCAGGCTGTGAGTAGCAGGGGTGCTGTGCGCAGGCTGTGAGTAGCAGGGGTGCTGTGCGCAGGCTGTGAGTAGCAGGGGTACTGTGCGCAGGCTGTGAGTAGCAGGGGTACTGTGCGCAGGCTGTGAGTAGCAGGGGTACTGTGCGCAGGCTGTGAGTGAGCAGGGGTACTGTGCGCAGGCTGTGAGTAGCAGGGGTACTGTGCGCAGGCTGTGAGTGAGCAGGGGTACTGTGCGCAGGCTGTGAGTGAGCAGGGGTACTGTGCGCAGGCTGTGAGTAGCAGGGGTACTGTGCGCAGGCTGTGAGTAGCAGGGGTACTGTGCGCAGGCTGTGAGTAGCAGGGGTACTGTGCGCAGGCTGTGAGTAGCAGGGGTACTGTGCGCAGGCTGTGAGTGAGCAGGGGTACTGTGCGCAGGCTGTGAGTAGCAGGGGTGCTGTGCGCAGGCTGTGAGTAGCAGGGGTGCTGTGCGCAGGCTGTGAGTAGCAGGGGTGCTGTGCGCAGGCTGTGAGTAGCAGGGGTACTGTGCGCAGGCTGTGAGTAGCAGGGGGTACTGTGCGCAGGCTGTGAGTAGCAGGGGTACTGTGCGCAGGCTGTGAGTGAGCAGGGGTACTGTGCGCAGGCTGTGAGTAGCAGGGGTGCTGTGCGCAGGCTGTGAGTAGCAGGGGTACTGTGCGCAGGCTGTGAGTGAGCAGGGGTACTGTGCGCAGGCTGTGAGTAGCAGGGGTGCTGTGCGCAGGCTGTGAGTAGCAGGGGTACTGTGCGCAGGCTGTGAGTAGCAGGGGTGCTGTGCGCAGGCTGTGAGTGAGCAGGGGTACTGTGCGCAGGCTGTGAGTAGCAGGGGTGCTGTGCGCAGGCTGTGAGTGAGCAGGGGTGCTGTGCGCAGGCTGTGAGTAGCAGGGGTGCTGTGCGCAGGCTGTGAGTAGCAGGGGTGCTGTGCGCAGGCTGTGAGTAGCAGGGGTGCTGTGCGCAGGCTGTGAGTAGCAGGGGTACTGTGCGCAGGCTGTGAGTAGCAGGGGTACTGTGCGCAGGCTGTGGTGAGTAGCAGGGGTACTGTGCGCAGGCTGTGAGTGAGCAGGGGTACTGTGCGCAGGCTGTGAGTAGCAGGGGTACTGTGCGCAGGCTGTGAGTAGCAGGGGTACTGTGCGCAGGCTGTGAGTAGCAGGGGTACTGTGCGCAGGCTGTGAGTAGCAGGGGTACTGTGCGCAGGCTGTGAGTAGCAGGGGTACTGTGCGCAGGCTGTGAGTAGCAGGGGTACTGTGCGCAGGCTGTGAGTAGCAGGGGTACTGTGCGCAGGCTGTGAGTAGCAGGGGTACTGTGCGCAGGCTGTGAGTGAGCAGGGGTACTGTGCGCAGGCTGTGAGTAGCAGGGGTGCTGTGCGCAGGCTGTGAGTAGCAGGGGTGCTGTGCGCAGGCTGTGAGTAGCAGGGGTGCTGTGCGCAGGCTGTGAGTAGCAGGGTACTGTGCGCAGGCTGTGAGTAGCAGGGGTACTGTGCGCAGGCTGTGAGTAGCAGGGGTACTGTGCGCAGGCTGTGAGTAGCAGGGGTACTGTGCGCAGGCTGTGAGTAGCAGGGGTGCTGTGCGCAGGCTGTGAGTAGCAGGGGTACTGTGCGCAGGCTGTGAGTGAGCAGGGGTACTGTGCGCAGGCTGTGAGTAGCAGGGGTGCTGTGCGCAGGCTGTGAGTAGCAGGGGTACTGTGCGCAGGCTGTGAGTAGCAGGGGTACTGTGCGCAGGCTGTGAGTAGCAGTGGTGCTGTGCGCAGGCTGTGAGTAGCAGGGGTGCTGTGCGCAGGCTGTGAGTAGCAGGGGTACTGTGCGCAGGCTGTGAGTGAGCAGGGGTACTGTGCGCAGGCTGTGAGTGAGCAGGGGTACTGTGCGCAGGCTGTGAGTAGCAGGGGTACTGTGCGCAGGCTGTGAGTGAGCAGGGTTACTGTGCGCAGGCTGTGAGTGAGCAGGGGTACTGTGCGCAGGCTGTGAGTATCAGGGGTACTGTGCGCAGGCTGTGAGTATCAGGGGTACTGTGCGCAGGCTGTGAGTGAGCAGGGGTACTGTGCGCAGGCTGTGAGTAGCAGGGGTACTGTGCGCAGGCTGTGAGTAGCAGGGGTACTGTGCGCAGGCTGTGAGTGAGCAGGGGTACTGTGCGCAGGCTGTGAGTAGCAGGTGTGCTGTGCGCAGGCTGTGAGTAGCAGGGGTACTGTGCGCTGGCTGTGAGTGAGCAGGGGTACTGTGCGCAGGCTGTGAGTAGCAGGGGTGCTGTGCGCAGGCTGTGAGTAGCAGGGGTGCTGTGCGCAGGCTGTGAGTAGCAGGGGTACTGTGCGCAGGCTGTGAGTAGCAGGGGTACTGTGCGCAGGCTGTGAGTAGCAGGGGTACTGTGCGCAGGCTGTGAGTGAGCAGGGGTACTGTGCGCAGGCTGTGAGTAGCAGGGGTACTGTGCGCAGGCTGTGAGTGAGCAGGGGTACTGTGCGCAGGCTGTGAGTAGCAGGGGTGCTGTGCGCAGGCTGTGAGTAGCAGGGGTGCTGTGCGCAGGCTGTGAGTAGCAGGGGTACTGTGCGCAGGCTGTGAGTAGCAGGGGTACTGTGCGCAGGCTGTGAGTAGCAGGGGTACTGTGCGCAGGCTGTGAGTAGCAGGGGTACTGTGCGCAGGCTGTGAGTAGCAGGGGTACTGTGCGCAGGCTGTGAGTGAGCAGGGGTACTGTGCGCAGGCTGTGAGTGAGCAGGGGTACTGTGCGCAGGCTGTGAGTAGCAGGGGTACTGTGCGCAGGCTGTGAGTAGCAGGGGTACTGTGCGCAGGCTGTGAGTGAGCAGGGGTACTGTGCGCAGGCTGTGAGTAGCAGGGGTACTGTGCGCAGGCTGTGAGTAGCAGGGGTACTGTGCGCAGGCTGTGAGTGAGCAGGGGTACTGTGCGCAGGCTGTGAGTAGCAGGGGTACTGTGCGCAGGCTGTGAGTAGCAGGGGTACTGTGCGCAGGCTGTGAGTAGCAGGGGTACTGTGCGCAGGCTGTGAGTGAGCAGGGGTGCTGTGCGCAGGCTGTGAGTAGCAGGTGTACTGTGCGCAGGCTGTGAGTGAGCAGGGGTACTGTGCGCAGGCTGTGAGTAGCAGGGGTACTGTGCGCAGGCTGTGAGTAGCAGGGGTACTGTACGCAGGCTGTGAGTGAGCAGGGGTACTGTGCGCAGGCTGTGAGTAGCAGGGGTACTGTGCGCAGGCTGTGAGTAGCAGGGGTACTGTGCGCAGGCTGTGAGTAGCAGGGGTACTGTGCGCAGGCTGTGAGTGAGCAGGGGTACTGTGCGCAGGCTGTGAGTAGCAGGGGTGCTGTGCGCAGGCTGTGAGTAGCAGGGGTGCTGTGCGCAGGCTGTGAGTAGCAGGGGTGCTGTGCGTAGGCTGTGAGTAGCAGGGGTACTGTGCGCAGGCTGTGAGTAGCAGGGGTGCTGTGCGCAGGCTGTGAGTAGCAGGGGTACTGTGCGCAGGCTGTGAGTAGCAGGGGTACTGTGCGCAGGCTGTGAGTGAGCAGGGGTACTGTGCGCAGGCTGTGAGTGAGCAGGGGTACTGTGCGCAGGCTGTGAGTGAGCAGGGGTACTGTGCGCAGGCTGTGAGTGAGCAGGGGTACTGTGCGCAGGCTGTGAGTAGCAGGGCTGCTGTGCGCAGGCTGTGAGTGAGCAGGGGTGCTGTGCGCAGGCTGTGAGTAGCAGGGGTACTGTGCGCAGGCTGTGAGTAGCAGGGCTGCTGTGCGCAGGCTGTGAGTGAGCAGGGGTGCTGTGCGCAGGCTGTGAGTAGCAGGGGTACTGTGCGCAGGCTGTGAGTAGCAGGGGTACTGTGCGCAGTCTGTGAGTGAGCAGGGGTACTGTGCGCAGGCTGTGAGTAGCAGGGGTACTGTGCGCAGGCTGTGAGTAGCAGGGGTACTGTGCGCAGGCTGTGAGTGAGCAGGGGTACTGTGCGCAGGCTGTGAGTAGCAGGGGTACTGTGCGCAGGCTGTGAGTAGCAGGGGTGCTGTGCGCAGGCTGTGAGTGAGCAGGGGTACTGTGCGCAGGCTGTGAGTAGCAGGGGTGCTGTGCGCAGGCTGTGAGTAGCAGGGGTACTGTGCGCAGGCTGTGAGTAGCAGGGGTACTGTGCGCAGGCTGTGAGTAGCAGGGGTGCTGTGCGCAGGCTGTGAGTAGCAGGGGTACTGTGCGCAGGCTGTGAGTAGCAGGGGTACTGTGCGCAGGCTGTGAGTAGCAGGGGTACTGTGCGCAGGCTGTGAGTAGCAGGGGTACTGTGCGCAGGCTGTGAGTGAGCAGGGTACTGTGCGCAGGCTGTGAGTGAGCAGGGGTACTGTGCGCAGGCTGTGAGTATCAGGGGTACTGTGCGCAGGCTGTGAGTATCAGGGGTACTGTGCGCAGGCTGTGAGTGAGCAGGGGTACTGTGCGCAGGCTGTGAGTAGCAGGGGTACTGTGCGCAGGCTGTGAGTAGCAGGGGTACTGTGCGCAGGCTGTGAGTGAGCAGGGGTACTGTGCGCAGGCTGTGAGTGAGCAGGGGTGCTGTGCGCAGGCTGTGAGTAGCAGGGGTACTGTGCGCAGGCTGTGAGTGAGCAGGGGTACTGTGCGCAGGCTGTGAGTAGCAGGGGTACTGTGCGCAGGCTGTGAGTAGCAGGGGTACTGTGCGCAGGCTGTGAGTAGCAGGGGTACTGTGCGCAGGCTGTGAGTAGCAGGGGTACTGTGCGCAGGCTGTGAGTAGCAGGGGTACTGTGCGCAGGCTGTGAGTAGCAGGGGTACTGTGCGCAGGCTGTGAGTGAGCAGGGGTGCTATGCGCAGGCTGTGAGTAGCAGGGGTACTGTGCGCAGGCTGTGAGTAGCAGGGGTACTGTGCGCAGGCTGTGAGTGAGCAGGGGTACTGTGCGCAGGCTGTGAGTAGCAGGGGTACTGTGCGCAGGCTGTGAGTGAGCAGGGGTGCTGTGCGCAGGCTGTGAGTAGCAGGGGTACTGTGCGCAGGCTGTGAGTGAGCAGGGGTACTGTGCGCAGGCTGTGAGTGAGCAGGGGTACTGTGCGCAGGCTGTGAGTGAGCAGGGGTACTGTGCGCAGGCTGTGAGTGAGCAGGGGTGCTGTGCGCAGGCTGTGAGTAGCAGGGGTACTGTGCGCAGGCTGTGAGTAGCAGGGGTACTGTGCGCAGGCTGTGAGTAGCAGGGCTGCTGTGCGCAGGCTGTGAGTGAGCAGGGGTGCTGTGCGCAGGCTGTGAGTAGCAGGGGTGCTGTGCGCAGGCTGTGAGTAGCAGGGGTACTGTGCGCAGGCTGTGAGTAGCAGGGGTGCTGTGCGCAGGCTGTGAGTAGCAGGGGTACTGTGCGCAGGCTGTGAGTAGCAGGGGTACTGTGCGCAGGCTGTGAGTAGCAGGGGTACTGTGCGCAGGCTGTGAGTGAGCAGGGGTACTGTGCGCAGGCTGTGAGTGAGCAGGGGTACTGTGCGCAGGCTGTGAGTATCAGGGGTACTGTGCGCAGGCTGTGAGTATCAGGGGTACTGTGCGCAGGCTGTGAGTGAGCAGGGGTACTGTGCGCAGGCTGTGAGTAGCAGGGGTACTGTGCGCAGGCTGTGAGTAGCAGGGGTACTGTGCGCAGGCTGTGAGTGAGCAGGGGTACTGTGCGCAGGCTGTGAGTAGCAGGGGTACTGTGCGCAGGCTGTGAGTAGCAGGGGTACTGTGCGCAGGCTGTGAGTAGCAGGGGTACTGTGCGCAGGCTGTGAGTAGCAGGGGTACTGTGCGCAGGCTGTGAGTAGCAGGGGTACTGTGCGCAGGCTGTGAGTAGCAGGGGTACTGTGCGCAGGCTGTGAGTAGCAGGGGTACTGTGCGCAGGCTGTGAGTAGCAGGGGTACTGTGCGCAGGCTGTGAGTAGCAGGGGTACTGTGCGCAGGCTGTGAGTAGCAGGGGTACTGTGCGCAGGCTGTGAGTGAGCAGGGGTACTGTGCGCAGGCTGTGAGTGAGCAGGGGTACTGTGCGCAGGCTGTGAGTGAGCAGGGGTACTGTGCGCAGGCTGTGAGTGAGCAGGGGTACTGTGCGCAGGCTGTGAGTAGCAGGGGTACTGTGCGCAGGCTGTGAGTAGCAGGGGTACTGTGCGCAGGCTGTGAGTGAGCAGGGGTACTGTGCGCAGGCTGTGAGTAGCAGGGGTACTGTGCGCAGGCTGTGAGTAGCAGGGGTACTGTGCGCAGGCTGTGAGTGAGCAGGGGTACTGTGCGCAGGCTGTGAGTAGCAGGGGTACTGTGCGCAGGCTGTGAGTAGCAGGGGTACTGTGCGCAGGCTGTGAGTAGCAGGGGTACTGTGCGCAGGCTGTGAGTGAGCAGGGGTGCTGTGCGCAGGCTGTGAGTAGCAGGTGTACTGTGCGCAGGCTGTGAGTAGCAGGGGTGCTGTGCGCAGGCTGTGAGTAGCAGGGGTACTGTGCGCAGGCTGTGAGTAGCAGGGGTACTGTGCGCAGGCTGTGAGTAGCAGGGGTACTGTGCGCAGGCTGTGAGTGAGCAGGGGTACTGTGCGCAGGCTGTGAGTGAGCAGGGGTACTGTGCGCAGGCTGTGAGTAGCAGGGGTGCTGTGCGCAGGCTGTGAGTAGCAGGGGTACTGTGCGCAGGCTGTGAGTAGCAGGGGTACTGTGCGCAGGCTGTGAGTAGCAGGGGTGCTGTGCGCAGGCTGTGAGTGAGCAGGGGTACTGTGCGCAGGCTGTGAGTAGCAGGGGTACTGTGCGCAGGCTGTGAGTAGCAGGGGTACTGTGCGCAGGCTGTGAGTGAGCAGGGGTACTGTGCGCAGGCTGTGAGTAGCAGGGGTACTGTGCGCAGGCTGTGAGTAGCAGGGGTACTGTGCGCAGGCTGTGAGTAGCAGGGGTACTGTGCGCAGGCTGTGAGTAGCAGGGGTACTGTGCGCAGGCTGTGAGTAGCAGGGGTACTGTGCGCAGGCTGTGAGTGAGCAGGGGTACTGTGCGCAGGCTGTGAGTAGCAGGGGTACTGTGCGCAGGCTGTGAGTAGCAGGGGTACTGTGCGCAGGCTGTGAGTGAGCAGGGGTACTGTGCGCAGGCTGTGAGTAGCAGGGGTACTGTGCGCAGGCTGTGAGTAGCAGGGGTACTGTGCGCAGGCTGTGAGTAGCAGGGGTGCTGTGCGCAGGCTGTGAGTGAGCAGGGGTGCTGTGCGCAGGCTGTGAGTAGCAGGTGTACTGTGCGCAGGCTGTGAGTAGCAGGGGTGCTGTGCGCAGGCTGTGAGTAGCAGGGGTGCTGTGCGCAGGCTGTGAGTAGCAGGGGTGCTGTGCGCAGGCTGTGAGTAGCAGGGGTGCTGTGCGCAGGCTGTGAGTAGCAGGGGTACTGTGCGCAGGCTGTGAGTAGCAGGGGTACTGTGCGCAGGCTGTGAGTAGCAGGGGTACTCTGCACGGCGGTGTGGCAGGCAGGAGGGTGCTGTGCGGCCCCGTCCCGTCTGGGCTCCTGGAAGTGGGGTCCGTGGCCCGTTCCCAGCCCTGCAGCTCCCCAGCCCGGGGCCGCCCGCTCGGCCTGTGGGGCCTCTGGGTCTTGGGTGCCCCGGGCCCGGCCGATCTGCGGCGGATCTGCCTCTGGCAGCGAGAGCGGCCGTCCGGGGTCCCCAGCGCGGAGTCCCTGGGGCCTCATTGGCATTCCGCGGACGTCCGGCGCCCGAGTGCGGTGAATGCTGTGCGCCCCGTGCCCGCTCCGCCATTAGCATTTGCAGAGAGGCCCATTAGCATCCAGACAATGGCCCGGCCCCCATGGCGGGGACACCGGGTGTCTGTGGGCACAATCACGCTTTGTGCCCGCTCTGGCGGGCGGGGGGCGCGGCCCTGGCAGTCCCCGGTCGGTGGCCCGGTGCCCACGACTCCCAGAGATGCCGCCTGTGGCCGAGAGCAGGAAGACCCCGGCCCCCTGTGGAACGCCCCTCCCTCCGCCAGGCCCGGCCACCAGCTTCCAGGGGCGCCCCTACCTCCCCTCACAGCCAGAACGTCGCCGTGGGCTCTGGGCACCGGGAATGGCTGTGGCGGGTCGCGGGGTAGACGGAAGTGTGCCGGGCACCAAGAAACACCTTCGCCTGCTCCCCGGCCATGCATGTGGGCAGCACCGCCCTCCGGGCAAAGCCAGGGGCGGCTGGGCACAGGCCCCTGGGGAAGGGGATGCCGACCCCCCAGGCGGAGGAGAACGGTCAGGGGGGAGCCCAGCCCGGCCGGCGGCCCCCACACCCAGGAGGGCCATCACATCCACCTGCAAGTGGGTGGAGCTGTGTCCCCGCCCTTACCAGGAGCGTCGTAACCATCCACGGAGAAGTGGACGGGCTTGTGCTCCTCAGCTGCGGGCTCACACGTGACGTGCGGCACAGTCGGCGTCCGCTCTCCCGGGCTCAGGCCGTTGTCTCTGTCCGGCTTGAACTTCTTCTTCTTCACCTGGGAGGCAGGCGGCATGTTGACCACCGCGGGCACCTCCACCCGGCTGGGGGTCCCGGGGCACAGGCCGTGGACGCAGGGGACAGAGAGGCTGTGCCCTCTCAGCCAGGGCGCAGGAGCCCGGGCCCAGCACCGAGCAGAGGCAGGGGACGCGCCTGGCACCAGGCCTGCAGAGATGTAGGTGCGGGGAATGTTCCAGAAGGGGACCGCAGGTGCCAAGGCTCCAGGGGGCAGCTGGATGTGGGCCGACGCCTCTCCTGCCTGAGCCTGTGTGTGCGCGCCCCCGCCCCAGGCGGGAAGCCCCCTTGATCCTTGTGGCATCCCCAGGCTCATCCAGCAGGGTGGTCCGCCCCCCCCCCGGCCTCCCGCTCCAGAGGGCCTCTGAGCCTGGGCATATGCTGAGAAGGGGGCACAGCTAGGTGCCCTGCCCAACCTGGGCCCCGGGGAGCGCTTACCATCACGGACTTCTTGGGCTTGGGGCTGGGGGACAGCAGCACATGGCTCCGGGGGGCTTTGCGGACATAGATCTTCCAAGTGCACGAGTCGGGGTTCTCTGCCGCGTAGCACCTCCACGCCGTCTGGGGGGCAAGGCAGGTCAGCCGCTGAGCCAGCCGCCCGCCCGCCCGAGTCCCAGCTCTGCCCTGTCCTGGGAGGGAATCTGCATGTCCTGACGTCCCGGCCCCCGAGGGGCTTCCAGAGGTTCCGCAGGATAGAACGGGGGCCTCGCTTAGCAAGCTCTGACGGCCTCCCCCCCACACCAACCTGGGGACGGGCACTCTGGACCCAGGTCATCTGTGGGAACGGTCAGCCTGGAGCCCTCGCAGGGCACCCCCAGGACAGCCCGGGACCCCTCAGCAAGGCCACCCGGTCATGTGGTGTGTCCCAGGACCCTTAGGGAGGAGGGACCAGCCCTGAGCAGAGTCCCCAGGGTGGGGGGTCCCGGAGCGGCCCCCCGCCACTGGCTGTCACCTGGATGAGGGAGGCGGCTGCCGGGATCTGGCGGTTGAAGTGTTTCTGCCGCTGCTTCTGCTGAACCTTGAGGGCAAAGCCAGAGCCCAGGATGCCCTAGAGGGGCAGAGCATGCTGGACCCCCCCTGCCAGGCAGCCGGGCAGGTACGTGCCCTTCCAGCTGGCACTGACCCCAGTCCACCAGCTCCTAGCCCCCCAGGCCTCCCAGTCCCCTAGGAGCTCCAGCCCCCACCCAGAACCCCAGGACCCCCGGCCCCCATGTCCCCGGGCCCCCAAGCACCCCCAGGCCTCCAGCCTCCCAGGACCCCAGACCCCGGGGCCCCCAGCCTCCCGGGGCCAGCTCAGAGCACCTACCGCTGGGAGCGCAAAGAAGGAGATGGCAAAGACGGAGAAGCAGGAGGCAATGGTCTTTCCCACCCACGTCTGGGGCACCTTGTCGCCGTAGCCGATGGTGGTGACTGTCACCTGTGGGGCAGCAGGCGTGGCTCAGGCCATCCCTCTGCCCAGCTCCAGCCCCCCACCCAGCTGGAACGGAGAGCCGGGGAGGCCGTTGCTGAGGGGTGCAGGTGGCACGGGGACTCCTGGGTGGGCCACCGAGGGGGCAGAGCGAGACCCCACCCCCGCCAAGTCAGGCCCAGATGACACCCTACTTCCTGACACCCCTTCCCAGGTCCAGACGTGGCGTCTGTCCTAAGCTCTGAGAACCAGAAGTAGGTCCACCTTGCTCGGTGAAGGCCGGGCCCAGCGAGGGGACAGTGGACCTCCAGTCTGAGGCTGCTCCCTGGGGCCAGCAGGGACAATCTGAGGGACCTGGCGTCCCCCACGTGCCCAGCCAGGTGCACCCAGGGGCTCGGCTGGCTGGGGGGTCAGCCTGGCCACTATCTGCTTGGGACACCAGCTGTTCATTCAGCCTTCTGGGGTGCAGTCACCACTGTGAGACTATCTGAGGGCAGGGGCCTGGCCCGGCAGCGGGGCACCCGGCCTGCACCCACGAGGCCCCAGGTTCAACCCTCGACTCTGTTGTAGGGGAGAGCTCTGGGCACAAGTCGGAAGCCCCACACCACAAGCCCCCCTAAGAGCAGGTGTCCCAGAGCGGGGTTGGGGGCTGCACCCTGCAGAACAGAGCTGGAGCCCCCCCCAGCAGTCTTGCCTCTAGGCCCACACCTCAAGGGGTGTAAGCACGGGGAGTGGGGGGGACATTTGGGGAGGGGGCCAGGGTTGCAGGTGAGTAGGGGAGGGGGCCAGAGGCGAGTCCCCGCACAGCTGGGACCCCAGGCTGCAGTCCGTGTCAGCCCAGGGGGCTGGACCCCTTGCTGGCTGGGGGCAGAGCCAGGCTGGGGGGTTGGGGGGCACACACCCAGGGCCCTGGCGCTGTGACCGTCACAGACCCTCTTTGTCAGCTTAATGAGGGCCTTTCAGCTCTCCTGAGGGAGCCTGGCCACAGGGCTGTTTGCTTTTCCTGACCAGCACAGAGCTCAGGAATGGCCGCTTTTACGGCCAGAGACAGACATGCCCCAGAAGGAACATGCCAGGTGCCACACCTTCAGGGCTGTCTCTGGGTGCTCGCTCACACCCATATTTCTCAAAGCTTCCCCCCCGGGCCGGGACTGCTCCCCACTGCACCCCAAGTCCCCTGGCAGGGTAGGGACATCCTGCAGCCTACGTCCACTCCCCGGGGGGGAAGCTTTCAAGGAGTGTCTCAGGGCCCACACGGCAAGCTGGGAGGGTGCTGTGGCCTAGGGCCCATCTTGCTGAGGCTGGGCTAAGAGAGGAGCCACCCACTGGCCAGAGGACTGGAGGGGCACCCGGGGGTGGGGGCGCTGAAGAGCCGTCTGTCCTGGGCCCAGGTCGGGAGGGGCGGCCAGCACCGCCCTGCGAGGGCTTTGGACATGGCCCCCTGCCCCCTCCTCACATGGCCTCCAGGACCCACCCTCAGGCTCAGCCTGTACCTGGGAGGGGGCTGGGAGCCACATACAGGCTGACCCAGGACCACCGGCATGTGGTGACTGCCCAGGGTCCCAGGACCCACCCCACTCTGAGCGTACATGTCTCTCCAGGAAGCAGAGTGCATGGCCAGCACTAGTCAGGTGAGCTAGTCAGGTGTCCACACTGGCCTCACTCAGGTAGCTCAGAGGTGGCCCCTGCTGTCCCACTCTGGAGGGGGACATGGGGCTCTGACACCCTAAGTGTCCTGCCCGGGCTCCAGGAAGTAGGCTGCACTGGCCAGCCCTGGACAGACTCCCGAGTCTAGAAGGCTCCTTATCAGGACACAGGGCCAGCCGCTGTGTGGGTGGGCAGCCCAGGCCGTCGTGCCCAGGCTGAGGGAGCTCATCCCCTGGATGTCCCCCCCCCCCCAGGGTAGGTGCCAGCCAGGGGCCAGCAAGCACAGGGTGATGGACCTGCCCTGCACCCCTTGCAGCATGCAGAGCCCTGCCGACAAGGCCCTTGCTTGCAGAGGCCTCTCCACCTGGGCTGCCTGGGGCCTCCAGCAGGCCCCCACTACATCCTGGGCCCCCTGGCCTCTCTGGCAGGACACCATGCAGCCTCAGAGGCCAGAAACTTCCGGAGCCTGCACTCAGAGTCGGGGGAGGGAGAGAGGGAGGCAGACTCACAGGGACCCGACTTGACTTCCTCACTGGAAATTCTAACTTTAGACACGCGGGGGGGGGGGGGGGGGGTAAACAGGCATGCCTGGGGCACTGACCCCCCAATCCCCCAGCATAAAGCTCACACAGACACGGTCTGTTCCGACCTCCACCAACACCCAGGGTGGGGCACCACTTCAGAGAGTCTGCTGTCACCTTGGGTTGGGGGGGGGGGGACTTCCACAGCCTCTAGACTTTTGGGGAAACTAACGCCAGGTGGGGGGTGACTCGTGAGCCCCCTGGGGACTTGAACCAAAGCTGGTGTGGAAACAAGGCCTTGGTGGGTGAGAGGCAGTTGAGGGGAGGGGGCTTGCAGAGCCTGTCGGGCCATGTGGGGGCTCCAAGCAAGGTGACAGTGTCCTTCAACAGAGGAAGTGACCACAGCAGGCCTGGCCTGGCCTCCGTGAGGGACAGCGGTGGCCCTGGGTACCAGGACACTCACTCACTCACACTGCAGACACGCCTGGTGCCCCTGAGGCTAGAGGGTCCTATCCTGCGCGTGGGGGGCACGTGGGGTCCAGGCAGAGCTGGCAGGCACCTAGGGGGGGGGCTGTCAGCACTGTCCTGGGCCCGCCCAGGGGTCCCGATGGCACCTCCAGGGAGCCACACCCCTCACCTGTCCATCCAGCAGTGGGCAGGGGGCAGGCTGGATGGGCCGAGACAAAGGGCACAGAGCAGGCCTGGCGGGTGGCAGCGCCCACGGCAAGGAGCACGACCCGGGCTGGGGCAGCTGCGGCCCACAGCCATGAATGGGAGCTGTTAGCCCGGGGCCGGGCGCGGGGCACAGGGACAATGACAGGCCGGGCGTGTGGCCGCGGCTCGCCTGCAGCTGACAGCGAGAGCCGGGGCGCCAGTGCCAAGCGGGGCACAAAGGGGCCGTGTTCCCGGCCAGCGGGCGGATGTTTGCACAGGTGTGGGAGTGGGCGCGGCACCGTGCCGAGGGCGGGCGGCAGCAGCCGGAGAGGGGGGCGGGGGGCAGGGGGCGGTGCCAGGCCCGGCTGCCCGACCCTCACCCCCACTTCCTGCCTCGTGGGTGTGGGCGGCCTGTCCCCACTCGGGGCGCAGGACGTGTCAGCTGGCCCCAGGGTGTTCAGGGACCTGGGCGCTTGGGGTCCGGAGCCAAGGCCCCCCCCAGCCTGGGGGCCAGGTCAGTGTCTTTGCCTCCCCTGAGCAGCCTCACACATTGGCAGCTTCCAGAAAACACAGGGAGTCTGCCAAGGGCTGGAGCCCCGCTGGGAGTGGCCTCTGGGGGTGGGGAACACAGCACCTTGGCCTCATAGCAGCAGGGAGTCTGGGGGCTGTGTGGAGGGAAGTCTTCTGTTCAGGAGGGTGGGAACAGCCCCCTCAACAGTCCCTAGGACAGAGCCCACCCTGGGCACTGGTACAGGTCCAGGCCATCAAGATGGGTTGCTCCACACAGCATGGGGAGGGACCAGCCCCTGTGCCACTGGGTCACTCTGGGAGCAGAAACAGCAGCCCTGGGTCCCCTCTGTCCCCTGGTCACTCTGGGAGCAGAAACAGCAGCCCTGGGTCCCCTCTGTCCCCTGGTCACTCTGGGAGCAGAAACAGCAGCCCTGGGTCCCCTCTGTCCCCTGGTCACTCTGGGAGCAGAAACAGCAGCCCTGGGTCCCCTCTGTCCCCTGGTCACTCTGGGAGCAGAAACAGCAGCCCTGGGTCCCTCTGTCCCCTGGGTCCCCTCTGTCTCCTGGTCACTCTCTGGGAGCAGGAATAGCAGCCCTGGGTCCCCTCTGTCCCCTGGGTCCCCTCTGTCTCCTGGTCACTCTCTGGGAGCAGGAATAGCAGCCCTGGGTCCCCTCTGTCCCCTGGGTCCCCTCTGTCTCCTGGTCACTCTCTGGGAGCAGGAACAGCAGCCCTGGGTCCCCTCTGTCCCCTGGGTCCCCTCTGTCTCCTGGTCACTCTCTGGGAGCAGGAATAGCAGCCCTGAGTCCCCTCTGTCCCCTGGGTCCCCTCTGTCTCCTGGTCACTCTCTGGGAGCAGGAACAGCAGCCCTGGGTCCCCTCTGTCCCCTGGGTCCCCTCTGTCTCCTGGTCACTCTCTAGGAGCAGGAATAGCAGCCCTGGGTCCCCTCTGTCCCCTGGGTCCCCTCTGTCCCCTGGGTCCCCTCTGTCTCCTGGTCACTCTCTGGGAGCAGGAACAGCAGCCCTGGGTCCCCTCTGTCCCCTGGGTCCCCTCTGTCTCCTGGTCACTCTCTAGGAGCAGGAATAGCAGCCCTGGGTCCCCTCTGTCCCCTGGGTCCCCTCTGTCCCCTGGTCACTCTCTGGGAGCAGGAATAGCAGCCCTGGGTCCCTAGCAACCCTAGCAAGGTGGACAGTGGGGAGAGGACAGCTGAGTCCTCTCCCGCACTGATGGCCCCACCAGGCTGCAGGCAGAGGCCTGCGCGGGGGTGAAGGCCAGGGATCCCCACCCGGCCCCGAGCCAGGGGCAGACCTGACCATCGTTGGGGCTCCCGGCTCCCCAGTCGGAGGCCCTCACCCCCAGCCCCCCCAGGAGCACTCACCACCCCCCACCACAGGGCATCGGCGTAGCTGCCAAACTCCACGCGTCCGGCCTCGTTGACGGCGTCCTTCTCCGCCAGGTACACGAAGTAGGAGGAGAAGATGAGGCCGAGGAAGCCGATGTACAGGGTGGTGATCAGCTCCTGCGGGCCAGCGGGCAGCGTCAGCACCCAGCACCCGGCCCTGGGAGCCCCTCAGGGAGCGCGGCGGCACCCGGCCCTGGGAACCCAGCAGGCGGCACCCGGCAGCCCGGTGGGCAGTGTACAGGGTGGTGATCAGCTCCTGTGGACCAGTGGGGAGCGCGTCAGCACCCAGCACCCAGCCCTGGGCAGGCGTCAGCACCCAGCAGCCAGCACCCGGCCCTGGGAGCCCCTCAGGGAGTGCGTCAGCACCCAGCACCCAGCCCTGGGAGCCCCTCAGGGAGCGCGTCAGCACCCAGCACCCAGCCCTAGGCAGGCGTCGGCACCCAGCAGCCAGCACCCGGCCCTGGGAGCCCCTCAGGGAGCACGTCAGCACCCAACCCTGGGCAGGTGTCAGCACCCAGCCCTGGAAGCCCCTCAGGGAGCGCGTCAGCACCCAGCACCCAGCCCTGGGAGTCCCTCAGGGAGCGCATCAGCACCCAGCACCCAGGCCCTGGGCAGGCGTCAGCACCCAGCAGCCAGTACCCAGCCCTGGGAGCCCCTCAGGGAGCGCATCAGCACCCAGCACCCTGGCCCTGGGAGCCCCTCAGGGACAACCAGCACCCAGCCCTGGGAGCCCCTCAGGGAGCACGTCAGCACCCAGCACCCAGCCCTAGGCAGGCGTCAGCACCCAGCAGCCAGCACCCGGCCCTGGGAGCCCCTCAGGGAGCGCGTCAGCACCCAACTCTGGGCAGGTGTCAGCACCCAGCCCTGGAAGCCCCTCAGGGAGCGCGTCAGCACCCAGCACCCAGCCCTGGGAGTCCCTCAGGGAGCGCATCAGCACCCAGGCCCTGGGCAGGCGTCAGCACCCAGCAGCCAGTACCCAGCCCTGGGAGCCCCTCAGGGAGCGCATCAGCACCCAGCACCCTGGCCCTGGGAGCCCCTCAGGGACAACCAGCACCCAGCCCTGGGAGCCCCTCAGGGAGCACGTCAGCACCCAGCACCCAGCCCTAGGCAGGCGTCAGCACCCAGCACCCCAGCCCTGGGAGCCCCTCAGGGAGCACGTCAGCACCCGGCACCCAGCCCTGGGCAGGTGTCAGCACCCAGCACCTGGCCCTGGGAGCCCGGCAGGTGGGCGGCGGGCGCGGACCCCACTCCCCAGCCTCTGGGGAAAGGCCAAGCAGGGTGGGGGCACACAACTGCCGGAGTGGGCATGTAGCCGGTGCCCATCCGCGCCCTGAGGCCCCACTGTGGACCCTCACCCACGCCCCGCGCCCCCGGCTGCCCCACCTGGCGGTGGATGAAGACCACGGAGCCCAGGAGGCGCCAGGTGCCCCCCTGGCGGTCGACGTGCAGCATTCTGAGGATCTGGAGGAAGCGGATGCCCCTGCGGAGGAGACGCCCGTGAACCCTGCCTGGGCCTACCCCTCCCGCAGGGGCCCCCGCAGCCCCCTCCCCACGCCAGCCTGCACCTGTCCTCTGTGCCTTGGGCCGGGCAATGCCTCGGGGCGGCCTGGGCGCCCCCCACTCACAGGTGAGCGACCGGCATCCCTGAGGAGGTCAGTCCACCCCCAAGACCCCAGATTCAGAACTGCTCCTGCTGCCCTCGTGCCTGAGGGACCCCCAGACCCCCACCCCTGCCCGGCCTACCTGATGGCCGAGGTGGCAAAGACCTGTCCTTTGGAGCCCACGCAGAGGACGACCATGGACGCCACCACGACAATGAGGTCTGGGGGGTCACAGTGACCGTGGGGGACACAGTGACCATGGGGACACAGTGACCATGGGGGACACAGTGACCATGGGGGACACAGTGACCAGGGGGGCACAGTGACCATGGGGGGCACAGTGACCGTGGGGGGCACAGTGACCGTGGGGACACAGTGACTGGGGGGACACAGTGACCGTGGGGACACAGTGACCGTGGGGGACACAGTGACCGTGGGGACACAATGACCGTGGGGGACAGTGACCATGGGGGGCACTGACCATGGGGGGCACAGTGACCGTGGGGGACAGTGACCATGGGGGGCACAGTGACCATGGGGGACACAGTGACCATGGGGACACAGTGACCGTGGGGGACACACTGACCATGGGGGACAGTGACCATGGGGACACAGTGACCGTGGGGACACAGTGACTGTGGGGGACAGTGACCATGGGGGGCACAGTGACCATGGGGACACAGTGACCATGGGGGACACAGTGACCATGGGGGACACAGTGACCGTTCCTCAGGGACCCAAGGGTGACAGAGATCACCTCAGGCACAGGTGGGGTCCGAGTCCCCCACTCAGCCTGCTGACAGGCCACCCAGGAGGCAGACACACCCAGTTGCACCAAGTGTAGCCAGAACCCGGCTACGTGAGCAGCATTTGAGAACTGGGGCTGGGCCGCATGCTGCCAGCCAGGGTGCCCTGTCCGTCCCATCCCAGGGGTGCTCTGTCCCCATCCTAGGGGTGCTCTGTCCATCCTAGGGGTGCCCTGCTCCATCCCAGGGGTACCCTGCTCCATCCCAGGGGTGCCCTGCTCCATCCTAGGAGTGCTCTGTCCGTCCCATCCCAGGGGTGCCCTATCCATCCCAAGGGAGCCCTATCCATCCCAGGGGTGCCCTACCCATTCCATCCCAGGGGTGCTCTGTCCATCCCAGAGGTGCTCTGTCCATCCTAGGGGTGCCCTGTCCATCCCAGGGGTGCTCTGTCCATCCTAGGGGTGCCCTGTCCATCCCAGGGGTGCTCTGTCCATCCTAGGGGTGCCCTGTCCATCCCGGGTGCCCTGTCCATCCTGGGTGCCCTGTCCATCCCATCCCAAGGGTGCCCTGTCCGTCCCATCCCAGGGGTGCCCTGTCCATCCCAGGCAGCCAGCCCTGCTGTCCTCGGGGAGCCATGTCGGGGCAGGGTCCCACCCCTGCAGACACCCCCTCGCTCCACCCCTTGCCTGAGCTACTTGGGGTCCACAGTGACTCACCAATAATGGAAATGGGCTTCCTGGCGAAGCGCAGCCGGCCCCAGAGGCCCACGTACTTGCTGCGGCAGCCTGCCGACCAGAGACGGACCACGTACTCCGTCCCAAAGAACACCACCAACACGATCTCCTGCGGGGACACGGGCACGAGCCGCTCCATGCTGGGGCTGACGCCAGCATCAGGCGTCCCCGAGAGACGGCCCTAAAATAGCCAAACCGGGCCCCACCGGTGGTCACCAGTGCAAAACACTGAGCGGGTGCTGGCACCCTCAGTTCACGGTCGCCTAGAACATGGAAGCGGTCACACCCCGACCGAGTGGGTTCGCACCCAAAGGCGAGGGTGGCACAGCACAGACTGCTGGTCGGGGCAGCCCCTCACCTGAGCAGACTGCAGAGGACTGAACACTCTTTACTGGCAGAAGGCCCGGACAGGTTAGGAATAGAAGAGGACGTGGTCCGGGAGGTGGCGCAGGGGATAAAGCACTGGACTCTCAACCACGAGGTCCTGAGTTCAATCCCTGGCAGCACATGTACCAGAGTGATGGCTGGTTCTTTCTCTCTCCACCTATCTTTCTCATAAATAAATTCTTTAAAAAAAAAAAAAAAGGAATAGAAGGGGACAATAGCCCTGCATAAGAAAGGCAGGGAGCCCCTACCCCAGTGAGCCCACCCGCTCCCGGGAAACATGGTTCTCAGTGGTGAAAAACAGAGAACTCCCATGATCAGGAACAAAGCCAGACACCTGGACAGAGCATGTGGACCCACAGTAGGTGAGGTCCCGGGACACATCAGAGCCGAGGCAGCATGGCGGCCAGAGTGGAGCAGGGGATGCTGACAGCATAATGGTGCATAGCGTAGGGGGTGGGTAGCATAATGGTTCTACACACTCTCATGCCTAAGGCTTTAAAGTTCCAGGTTCAACCCCTCTGCACAGAGCTGAGCTGTGCTCTGATAAAAAATTAAAAAAAGGAAGAAAGAAGGAAAGAGAGGGAGGAAGAAAGAAAGAAAGAAAGAAAGAAAGAAAGAAAGAAAGAAAGAAAGAAAGAAAGAAAAACAGAACTCTAAGCCAGGGGGTGTGTGCAGAATGCCAACACTCCAGAAGTGGGGGCAATTCACGGGGCATCATTAACAGCAGCACAAGAGAAGGGACACGCCCGTGGGGGAAGGGCCTCCAGAGGTGGTTCTGTCCTGCCCAAGGCAGGTATGGCGGCCCCTCCTAGTGAGCTCATCTGGCTCCTTCACACCCAGCCCAGCCAGGCCCCAGTGCAGTGCGTGTGACATCAGATCCCTTCACGAGCGGTGGCAGTGACCCCCAGTGATCCTGGCCTCACTCTTGGGGAGAGCCCCTGCCCTCCCTCCCCAGCAGTCTGAGATGTGGGGACCCCTCCCCTGCCGTCCAGAAGGGTCTGCCATGTGGACTGGTGGACTCCAGCTCTGCAGGCCACCTTCCCAGAGAGGGGTTCACCCGCGGCTCACCCTGAGACCCTTCCCATGGGCCCAAAGTACTTCCTGTCTCCTTGTGCCTCCCGCCTGGGACACCTGCCCATCCTGCCCCATTCAACCAGCTCAGGTAAGCCCACCCCTCTGGGGAGTGCTGGCTGGGGTCCCCAGAGTCCATCTGCAGAAACACCCCTGGACCCCTCTCTCCCTCTGATAGCACGGTCAGCCCGGGGGCCCACGTGGAGCCTGCGATCCTCTGCCGTGTGCTGGGGCCAAGGGCACAGGGGAACCTGCGGAGCCCGGCCTCTGGCCCTGCGTCCGCTCCCACTGCTTGAGCCGAGAGGCCATCTTCGGGCTCAGGGGTCTCCACTGAGACCACGGGCAGACCCCCCCCCCACCCCCACTGCCACTGTCCCTGCAGCCAGGGACCGGGCCGGGGGTGGGGGGCACCAAGGCTGGGAGCACTCAGGCCCTTCCTTCAGCCGGGGCACAGAGCCAGGGGTGCCACGGCCCCACAGTGGCCTCCGATTCCCCACGCTGGGCTCGGTGTCTGCAGGGCTGGCTGGGGTCCCCAGAGTCCGTCTGCAGAACAGGCTTCCTGTTACAAGTGGGCAGAACACAGAGCCTGCGTGATGCCCTCAGCCCAACGCTATTAAGTAACACGCACGTGGGCCCCCAGGTCGGAGCGGAGACCCTCAGAGAGCCCTGTGTCCTCGGAGATGTGGCTAAACACGTGTGGGGAGGGACTTGACGTGGTTGATGGTCAGGCTGCAGGTGAGCCTCAGGGAGCCCAGTGCCGCCCTCAGGCGCAGGTGGCACAGAGACAGGCAGAAGCGGAGTGGGCACGGTGCAGGGCACAGGTGCAGGGCACAGGGCAGTCCCAAGCGACCACGCCCGGAACTCACTCTGGAGCCAGCCACCCCCGACAGCCACCCCCAGGGAGATGAGGGACACCCCACACCCCGCGTTCAGAACAGTCATGGCTCCGAGGGACGGGCGAGCCCCGGTCTCTTCTGAGTTAGGACGGCAGAGGACAGTGAACACCTACTGCTCGGAGGGGCCCAGGGGTGCTGAGCCAAGATGGTGGAGGATGTGTGGGCACCCACTGTGCGGAGGGGTGTGGGAGGACACAGGGACACAGCCACACAGACCAGGCAGAAACCCCATGTGCCCCCCCCCCCATTCAGAGAAAGAAAATGAGGCGGGGGTCTCCCGGGACTCGGGAGGGGGGCTGTTGGCTAGCTGAGAACAGGGCCTCCTCTTGGGGTGGTGACGTGGTTGGGGGGCCAGAGAGAGGTGCTGACTCTGCACGCCGGGTCCCCGGTGCAGGGAAGGGCCCCCTCGCTCCCTCCCATCCCAGAGCGGGAATGTTTGCTTTATAATACAAACAGTTGCTTGGGGGCCTAAGGGGCCAGGGTCAGGGAAGTGCTGAACCTTCAGGGTCAACTTCTGGGGCAGGAAGAGCAGCCTTGAGTCCCGGCCACGTGACGGGGAGTCCCTCTGCCGTCCCTGAGCCCCAGAGCTTAATCCTTGTTAGCTCAGCCCTAAACAAGCAGTGGACCAAGAGAGGGCCCAGCCGGCCTTGATGGGGGGCGGGGGACTGTGCAGGGGAGGAGCACCCCAAACAGAGGTTCAAAGCTGCCAGACTGGGCTCACGTCCAAACACCCATTTGAGTGCAGGACCCCAGGCGGCCCCCTTCACGGAAGGTTCTGGAAAGCGGCATGGACATACCCCAGCACGGGCACCGAACCCTCAGGCCCACATGGGCCTTCCTGCAGACCCCAAAGTCCACCGAGGCCAAGCTCGACGTCACAGAAAGGCAGGTGCCTCCCACCACCAGCGGGCCCTCTGCTCTGGTCAGCTTAGGCGCGACGGGCAGGGAAGGGCAGGAGAGTCAGCTAGCAGCTGGGCAGGGGGTACTCATCAGGGCTCCCCCAGGCGCCAGGGTAAGGTTGGCTCTCTCTCAAGTGTGTCACAACCCGGGGCCATGACTTACGCAGAGGGCGAGGGAGCTTATCAGGCTATCAGCGGGGGGACAGTCCCAGCCCAGTGACCCCAGGCCAGTAGGGCGCCCTCTTGGCCCTGGCAGAGAGGGGTCCACACGGGGCGGGAGGCCAGTCAGCCTGCAGGTCAGCTGCCCCTCGGGCCGGGGGAGATGACTGTGTCCCACCAGTTTCTCACCGAACAGCACAGAGGAGCCGCCCCTGCTGGCAGAGGGCCTGTGGTCTCAGTGTCCAGTGACCACTCTGCCCCCAAAAGTCTGACTACAGGACACCTGGAAGGACCAGGCTCCCCAGAAGTGAGGACGCAGGAGCCCCACAGCCCCTATGGAGACTCTGGGGACCTCAGGTGTGGCCTCAGGGACACACCCAGGGGCTCCGTCCCTCAAGGGCCCTTGGTGACCAGAGTCGCATGCAGGGACTCAGGGTGCTGAGGGTAGCATGGGGACTTGCCCTTCTCCCACCAGGCTGGAAAACTGGGGGGTTGCTCCACCCGGGCCTGGACAGGTCCCCGTGGGGGCCATGAGCCCCTGGGCAGAGCTGGCGGGCTCAAGGGCCAGCTGTTCCCCCTCCCCTGGGCCACAGAGGGAGCCGGGCTGGCGCTCCGGGGGTCAGCTGGCCGGAGCAGGGAACGGGCTCTGAAAGCACCCTTTGTTGGGGCCTGCCTGTGGCCAGCTGCTCTCAGCCGTGAGCCGTGGGGAGCCCGGGGCCCCGAGACATGTGCTGGGCACAGCTGGTCTTGGCGCCAGCACAACCCCCTCCCCGCCGCCACCCTGTCCAGCCCCGTGAGCCCTTGTGCTCAGCCGCCCCCCCCTTAGGCCCCTTTCTCATGTCCTCAGTGGTGCAGCTTCCCTGGGGACACTGACCCCTGGATCCACCATGTCCTCCCCCTTCTCACTGCCCTGCCAGCCCCACCTGTGCCCTGAAGCTGCCCACCCCCAGAGGGGTCCCCTCACCTGGGAAGCCCCATGCTGAGCCCACCCCAGGGCCCAGGGTGCTCACCCAGGAACCCCCCTACAGGGTGGGTGCCATGCTCCAGGCCCCCAGGGGTGGGTGTGGAGGACAGCAGAGCCCAACACACTGGGGCTCACCCTCTGTCTGTCGCCAGGGGACCACAGGGACTGTCACACCCACCAAAGGAGAAGCCAGCGGTGTGACCTGCCCCCAGGAAAGACCACCATGATTTCTGGGGGACTGAGGGTGCCAGGGTACCCCCTTTGAGAAGCAGCCCCACCAAAGGGCTTCCTGAGGGTCAGTCTGCAGGCCTGGCCCTTCCCTGCCAGCCGCCACAGGACAGAGAGCCCCACCCACGTGTCTCCAGGACTGTGTCCCCACGTGGAGTGGCCTGGCTGTCCCCTCCTGCCCTGTGTCCACACAGCCTCTGGCTGGGGGTGCTGGGCGGGGCACAGGGTCTGCACACACACCCTCTCTGTACCCCCAGGCCCTTATCGCCGTGCTGAGAAAGCCCAGCCTGGATCACAGCTGTCAGGGTCCACTGGTCGAGTGACGGGGAGCAGAGCCCCCTTCCGAGGAGTCTCCAGCCCATGGAGACTGCACTGCACATGGTCTGAGCCCCACAGACCCGGCACTGGCAGCCCCAGTGATAGCCCACCAGTGCCAACGCTTGTCACCTCTGAGTCCCCTCGGGGTCTGCAGGTCCCAGTGAGACAGGACAGGCAAGTGTGTCAGATCCCACAGACGCTGTGAGGCCATCACAAGGGAGCCACGTGGGCCCAAGCATGTCTAGAGAGTGGGTCTTCCTCCCTCACCCGCAGGTCCAGCACTGGCCCCTCCTTCCTGCCGGGGGTCCCGGGAGAGGGAGAGGGAGAGGGAGAGGGAGCCTGCCTTCCATCAAGACCTTGGGGCTCCAGCTCCCGCCGGCTCCTGGGAGACAGGGCTGGCCACCTCCCATGCAAGCCCACATACGTGCACAGCTGTGTGGACACGGACGTGTGCCCTGGCTCGGCCCTGCACACCCAGAGACCCTGATGACTAGGTGACACCTGGCACAGCTCTCTCCTCTCAGGAGCGCCCGGGGCAGCAAGGGGAGGCTGTGCAGGAGTCCCGCCGTCCCGGGCGCTGGTACACAGACAGCTGCAGGGGCAGCCTGCTGCCTCAGGGCTGAGAGGGCGCTGCCTACCCGGGGAGCCCAAGCCTGGCCTTCCACTCCCTTGTCGCCGATGGTGTCCTGTCACACAGCCCCGTGGACAGCCAGCAGCAGAGGGGACCAGGAGGGATGGAGACCCCAGGGCCGAGGCTGCCAGCTGCCCCCCCACCCCAACAGTGACGAAGGCCCCGGCGTGTGGACGTGGCATGCCCTGTGGTCACTGGGCTTCCTGGGGATTGTGTCCCTTTTCCAAATATCCCGTGTCCAAACCTGGGCCAGGAACGCAGCCCCTCAGGGACAAATACCTCCAACAACATGAATTTCTAACAAAAAAAAAAAAAAAAACACTTTGCTACAAAGAGAATTCTTGGCCCAGACAGTTCCGTATGTTCCCTCAGACACTGAAGGAAGAAATATAACAGTTCTACTCGGACTCTTCTGAAACGGAAAGACGGTTCCTTCCACGAGGCCCCCTGAGCCCAACGCCAAAAGCGTCGTGAACAAACCGACCACAGACAACCTACCCCACCGCAAAAGGCCAAAATTCCACCAAAATTCTAGCAGAAAAGATCTAACAGTAAAAATGTCTTTAAAAATCTGCATCCAACCAGTTTTATTTGAAGAATTCAGGGCTGGTTAATTATTTGAAAAGCCATCGGAGTGGTTCACTCACCAACAATCTTAAGAAAACCACAGGGGACCATCTCAGAGGCTGTCCGACAAGACCTGACAGCCAAACTCGGCCCACAGTTCCCTGCAAACCAGGACAGGCCCAGCCACCTGGGAAAGTCACCTGCCACGGCCAGGACCCAGGGGGCCTGCTTCCATCTGTCCCCACGACGTCCAGCCAGACAAAGGCAGGAAGGGCTGAGAGACAAAAAGGCAAAAACTGAAACTGGCTTGAGCGGCTAGCTCCACAAAAACCCTCTAAGTATTTCATGACCCGGGGAAGCTGTGGGCCAGGAGGTGGTGCTGTGGACAAAGTGCTGGACTCCCACACATGAGGTCTTGAGTTTGATTCCTGGCAGAACATGTACCAGAGTGATGTCTCTCTCATCTCTCTCTCCCCCTCTCCCTGCCCAGCTCTCATTAATGAGCTCTCATTAGCATCCATGAGAAAGACCAGCAAAGCTACAGGGTCCAAAAGTCAAAGTGAGGTGAGCATTCCATGCCGGTCTTGTCAAACCACCTCAAGCTGGAGTCTTAAATGATGTGTGAGGGTTAAACACTGAAGGAGCACTGGCAAGAGAGTCTGTGCTGCCTCAGCACAGGCAGAGCAAACAGGCTCCAGGATCAGGGCCCTACATTCCAGAATCAGGGCACTGGGTCCCGGGATCAGGGCACCGGGTTCCGGATCAGGGCACTGGGTCCCTGGATCAGGGCACTGGGTTCCGGGATCAGGGCACTGGGTTCCGGGATCAGGGCACTGGGTTCCGGGATCAGGGCGCTGGGTTCCGGGATCAGGGCGCTGGGTTCTGGGATCAGGGCGCTGGGTTCTGGGATCAGGGCGCTGGGTTCTGGGATCTGGGCGCTGGGTTCTGGGATCAGGGCGCTGGGTTCTGGGATCAGGGCGCTGGGTTCTGGGATCAGGGAGCTGGGTTCTGGGATGAGGGAGCTGGGTTCTGGGATCAGGGCGCTGGGTTCTGGGATCAGGGCGCTGGGTTCTGGGATCAGGGCGCTGGGTTCTGGGATCAGGGAGTTGGGTTCTGGGATCAGGGCACTGGGTTCCGGGATCAGGGCACTGGGTCCCGGGATCAGGCACTGGGTTCTGGGATCAGGGCACTGGGTTCTGGGATCAGGGCGCTGGGTTCTGGGATCAGGGAGCTGGGTTCTGGGATCAGGGAGCTGGGTTCTGGGATCAGGGCACTGAGTCCCGGGATCAGGGCACTAGGTCCTGGATCAGAACTGGGTCCTGGATCAGGTGCTGGGTTCCGGGATCAGGGCACTGGGTTCTGGGATCAGGGTACTAGGTCCTCGATCAAAACTGGGTCCTGGATCAGGTGCTGGGTCCCTGGATCAGGCATGGGGTCCTGGATCAGGGCACATACTATTCTAGCCAGAAGATGCACCACAGATCCCTTGATTCAAATGGCAGCTGAGCCTCTGGTAGACATTCGCCAACTGCTGCTGGGACTTACGTGAACAGGCAGGCACCCTCGGACGGCCAACATACTTTTGAGAATGAGCAGAACTGAGGGATTAGCACGGCCTGGTTTCAAGGCTCGCTATAAAGCACCATCAGTCAAGACAGCGCGGTCACGGCAGGAAGATTAGAAAGTCTAGAAACAGACCCACACATCTGCTCAGATGACTTTCATCAAAGCCACTCAGCAGAGAGAAGGCTCTGGAACAATTGAACGGCCACATGCAAAAAAGATCTGGGCTGGAGCTGTACCTGTCACCATGCAGGAGCTTAAACGTGAGATGCTCACCAGGTCTGAACGTGAAGTGTACGACTAGAAAATGCCTGCGGGACATGGGAGGGAAACGTGTGTGTGTGTGTGTGTGTGTGTGTGTGTGTGTGTGTGTGTGTGTGTGTGTGTGTGACCTTGGATTAGGCAAGTATTTCTCAGAACACAAAAACCACAAACCCGAGAGGGGAAGACAGCCTGAATATTTGGACTCCATCAAAGTTAAAAAAAAAAAAAACCAAAAAAAAAACTTGTGCTCTTTGGAAAGACATGGGCAGAGAAAGGAAGAGGCCGCAGGCTGGGAGAAAGTGTCCACAGGATACAAGTCTGACTGTCCACCTGGGGCCGTGGGCCACTGGCCGCTGCGGTGGACAAGCACTGAGCACTTGGCCAAGGGAGGGGTGACGGACAGGCCCCCGAAGGTGCTCGAAGGCAGGGACCCCTGGACATCGAGGGGGTCCCTGGCCACACCCCTCTGGGAGGGGCCGTGGGGCCCTGTTCCTCCTTCCCAGCTGGCAGGACTGTGAGATGGAGCAAAGCATGGGAACCGGCCTGGAGTTTCTCGGAAAGGTCAGGGTTCAAGGACACACCGGCCAGCCATCCCCCAGGGCCTCCCTGGGAAATGGGAGTGGTGTCCAGCATTCAGGTTCTTTAATCATTGCAGCCACCGCTGGGGACGGCTCAAGTGTCCATCAGCCCGTGAACAGATAAACAAACATGGAGCACGCCATCCTCCTGACAGGAGACTGTCCTGAGGGAAGCCAGGCGCTACCCCGCCCGCGAGCCTTCCGCATGACGTCCTGGGAACGCGGCCGCCCGCTGACCAGGTGCCGGCCAGGCTGCCAAAGGCTTATGGGAAAGTTCTGGAAGTCGACAGCGGGGTGTGTGTGTGGGGGGGGCGGGGGGACTACCCGGCCGTGAACCCTCCGCCGGGCTGGCTGGGCCATCCAGCTACAGGGGAGAGGCTCGGTGTGAAGCCAAGGCCCTCGGACCCTGGACCTAAAGCCTGTCCCAAGATGGAGGGAGGGACAAGGCTTCCAGAAGAGAAGTGCGAACAGAGCCCTGGAGGGGGACGGCAACACAGAGAGTGGGACTCCAGAGATTGTCAAGCCATCTTGAGCTAGCCACCTTCCCCCAACTCCCCGCCCGGGCCCCCATCAGGTCACGTGGTGCCCCCCACCGCCCCTAGGACACTCAGAATACAGCTTCTCCTGTGACCAGAAGGAGGGGGGTGGTCCCCACTCAGGGCCAAGGTCATGGGCAGGATGCCCCCTTCACCAGGGACACTGAAGGGTCCCTGCCCCACCCCCTGTGGCTGGAGCCACACGCACACCTCACGGGAGTCAGATGGGACCAGGGGTGCCCTGCACCCTTCTGGGAGGGCAGGGTCCCCCAGGAAGCCAGATTGCTCGCTCTGAGGCTCTGAGACCAGAAGTCAGTAGTGGACATCAGCGGGTGGGGAGGGGGGGGGGCCTGGGTTGCGCTGGTGACATGATGTGGCCATCAGACCCCCAGGAGGAGCCTTGCATCTGGTGCTCCCCACCAACTGCAGATCCAAGTGAGGAGCAAGTGGAGGGTGTGGGGTGGCACAGAGCCAGCCATCACAGAGGGAGATGTTACAGTGGGGACAGAGGAACCCCACATGGAGTGACTTCTATGGCGAGCCTGTGAGCCGGTGTGGCATGCCCAGCACTCTCTGGCCACTCTCGTCCACACCGGACGGCTGTGAACTCCTGTTCCTGCCTGGTCTGTCCACCGACCTGCCATCCAAGTGGCGGCCACTCCCTGAACTCACGCAGGGACAGCAGGGACAGAAGGCCAAGGCCTGGGGTCCCCACCCATGGCCGAGAAGGGCCACCCGCCCAGGAGGGGCGACCCCGTCCCTAAAGCCGGCCCCGGAGCAGGCGCTGGGACTCACGTCCATTGCCCACCGGGAGCAGCCTCACACAGATGCCCTTGTTCCCACCCAGCCAGGGGGCAGGGGCCGCCCTCGGGGGCCAGGAGCAGTTCCTGGGCTGGTGGGCACAGAGCCCTCCCTGCTCAGGACCCACTGCCCAGAATTCCCAGAGCCCACGGCCCACCCAGCCAGGTACTCTTGAGGGGGCATTCCGGGGGCCCGGGGGGCATGGAGACGCTGTGGGCTTCACGCAGAGCTGGCAGCTGAGCCCCGTCAAGCAGGGACTCATAAACAGAGGCCCCCAACTGCAAATCGAGGTTGATGGGAGGAGTGACAGGCGGCCCAGGCCTCTGTGACGCCTCGGGGACAGGCCGCACCTGCTCACGTATGCCATGGCACCTGTGCCCGTGGGAGACAGCAAAGCCCAGGAGGGAGCGAGGGGAGCAGAGCCTGCGGCACGGCACGGAGACGCCGCCGCCCACAGCCCACATCACGACCAGAGAAGGGCAACGGGCCGCTCCCATTTCCAGCGCCAGGTGACAGTATCAGGGCGCCAGGCAGAATCCGTCCCTCAGCCTCCAGTCAGCACGGCCAGGAGGGCACAGCACACATGAAGAGCTCCAGGACCAACCACTCTGGGCGGGCGAGCTGGAGAGACTGGCACTGGGGGCTCACGTGTGAAGTCCTGCCCTCCACCGGGTGAGGCGTCCAAAGGCAGAAAACACCAGGAGGAAGTCAGGGGCGGGCGGGGGAGATGGCACAGTGTTTCTACAACGACGGCGTGCCTGAGTTCAATCCCCAGCACCACCATCAGCCAGAGCTCAGCAGGGCTCTGGGAAAATAATAATAACAATTCTGTAAACAGACTCTGCTGCCTGAGGCTCTGAGGTCCTGGGTTCCATCCCCAGCACCACCATCAGCCAGAGCCCCATCAGGGGCTCTGGTCAAAAAAAAAGGGGGGGGGGGGCGTGAGGGAGGAGAAAGACAGGGAATCAGTAGCTCAGACATAGCTCTTACCTATGTTTCAAAGTCAAGTGAACAACCTTATCACAAAGAGAAGTCCAGGCCCACAGCCCCACACACAGAGAGGGAGGAAGGCAGGCCAACTCCACGAGACTCCTGTCGGGCGGGGGGCCGGGGGAGAGTCCCAGGTGACTCTGTCTGAAAGCCTCACTCTGCTGCCAAAACCAAGAGAATTTCAGCCTCACAGGGAAGCCCCCTCAAGAAGCAGGGTCCGTGTGCACCTTCTGCGCCTCATAACAACCCTGTGGCCATGTTCCCAGAGGGATAAAGAACAGGAAAGCTATCAGGGGAGGGGATGGGGTACAGAGCTCTGGTGGTGGGAACTGTGTGGGACTGTACCCCTCTTATCCTACGGTCTTGTCAGTATATTTTTTATTTTGTAAATTTTAAACAAGGAAAAAAATAAAAATAAGGTCTAATGCTATAGCGACAGGGCTGGACAGAATCATCCAGGGAACAGAGATGGATGTTTGAAAATGAATGGAGGGGCCAGGCGGTGGTGTATCCAGGTAAGTGCACCAATTACCATGAGCAAAGTCCCGGGTGTGAGCCTCTGGTCCCCACCTGCAGGGGGGAAGCTTCCCGAGTGGTGAAGCAGGGCTGCAGGTGTCTCTCTGTCTCTCTCCCTCTCTACCCCCCCTCCCCTCTCAGTTTCCCTCTGTCCTATCAAGTATAAAAGCCAGAAAAGAAGGAAGAAAGAAGAAAAGGAGGGAGATTGAGGAAGGAAGGAAGGAAGGAAGGAAGGAAGGAAGGGAGGGAGGAAGGGAGGAAATGAATGGATAACAGCTGACCACATTCAGAGACCCAAGAGGAAAGAGTCGATACTGATCCCGGGAGACATGGACAAAAAAGCCGGGAGATGCCCTGTCTATCCGTGTTCAGGAGGCAAAGTCACAAGTCCCAGCTCTCAGACGAAGGAGCGTGAGGAGGAGGCCAGCCTGCCCGTCTTTGCACGGTGGACACACCAAAGCCAGTGGCGTCCATGCCCAAAGCACCTTGGGAGTTCAGCCGTGAGCGCGGAAAGTCCCGGGGAGACGATGAACGCATCAAATTCGACCCCAGTTCTGAACGGCAGCAAGGAATAACCTGGAGGTCAGGCCATGTGGACTGACGCCCTGACAGCTAGCGGATGAGTGTCTCTGTGGAGGCCTGGGCAGGGAGACGGGCACAGACTCCAGGGCTCTGGTACCGTGCGTCTTCATTTTAGACAACACTGAGCAGGCCGGGTGGTGGCGCACCTGGTTGAGCGCACATGCTACAGGCCACAAGGACCCGGGTTCAAGCCCCTGGCCCACCTGCAGGGGAAAGCTTCACGAGTGGTGAAGCAGGGCTGCAGGTCTCTCTATCTATCTATCTCTCTCTCTCTCTCTCTCTCTCTCTCCCTCCCTCCTTATCTCCCCTTCCCTCTCAATATCTCTCTATCCTATCAAAACAAAAAAGAATTTACAAAAACCATGAAAAAGAAAAAAAAAAAGCATTACATCTGGGCTTGTTACTTTTGTTTTATTTATTTTTAAAGGTAGTAACCAAATCCCTTATTTTATTTCTTTTCAATGAGGAAGACACACAGAGAGAGACCCTCTCTACTCTGGCAGGTCTGTTGGTAGAAGTTGTACCCGGCCGTCTTAGCCACCCAGCCACCTCCCAGGACCCTAGGTGGCAGGTCCCGTCCCGCCCCAGCCTCACCCCATGGTCCTGGAAGAAGGGCTCCCCAGAATCTGCTCTGACCAGACACAGCGAGTTGGGGTCCGTGGCCTCTGGCTGGGGTCCACTCACAGCCATCACCCAAGAAAGCAGAGCTGGGAAAGCTGAGCCCTCGCGTTGGGAGGGGCCCTTCTTCCCACAACCCTGAGTGAGAATTCGAGGGGCATCCGAGGTCCCCTGGGGGCCCTGGACCAAGGGCCAATTCCTGGGGTCGACCCCCTCCCCTTGCTCCCTGGACTGGGAGCCAGAAAGGTGGGGGAGGCACTGAGGTCCCCAAAGGGAAGTGGGAGCCGGGGGTCCCCCACACACAGGGAGGCGCCCAGTCCCACTGGCTGCTGGGAGCCTGGCCCGGGCCCTGGGCCTGAGTCTCACCCTGTGAGCTCTGGAGAGGCAGGGCCGGCTGAACCCTCTGAATACGGGTCGGGGGCTAACCCACACCTGCCCGGCCCCCCTCACCCTCGCCCGGGCGGCAACAGCTGCAAGCCCCACCACGAGGGCTCATCCCATTCTCCTGCGGCGGGCCCTCAGATCAGCCCGTGCCCGTCCTGTTATGTCAGCTGTCACCCGCTCCCAGGCCTTCACAAACCCCCCCCCCCAGGAGGCACTTGAGCAGGGCTCTCCAGCCGCATAAAGGGAGCACCTGGCCGGCCCGCGGCTCTCGGCTCCCGAGGGTGCACCCCCCCCCCGCCTGACCCCAGCCCGCCTGCGAGGGGCCCATGCCCTCAGCCCCAGAGGCCCCTCTGAGAGGCCAGAGCCGAGCCCCTCCCCCACCCGCACCCCCAACCCTCCTGGCTCTGGTTACCCAGAGCTGAATCATCACAGTTTCTCAAACAGGGAAGGAGAGAGCGGGGTGGGGAGGGGGCCGTGAGACCACCCAGATACCTGGGGGCACACACGTGCACAGACACTCAGTGTTTACACACAGACATACACTGTGTTTACAGACTCACAGACACACACGCTGTGCTCACACACAGAGGCCCTTCCCAGCACACACACACAGACACACAGACACACACACAGAGACAGACACACACACACAGAGACAGACACACAGAGAGACAGACACACAGAGACAGACACACAGCACACACACAGAGACAGACACACAGAGACAGACACACACACACAGAGACAGACACACACACAGAGACAGACACACACAGAGACAGACACACACAGAGACAGACACACACACACAGAGACAGACACACACAGAGACAGACACACAGCACACACACAGAGACAGACACACAGACACACAGGCACACACAGACAGACACACAGAGACACACACACAGCATACACACAGAGACACACACACAGAGACACACACACACAGAGACAGATACACACACACAGACACGCACCGTGACATACCCACGAGCACGTGAGACTCACATCTGCACACACACATCGCGCAGACACACAGACAATATGGAGACAAGTGCAGACACACAGGCCCACGCATGCACACACACTGACACGTGCCCAGAACCACACCCACCCACACGTGGCCTCTGCCAGCAGCTGTGAGCCCTACACACGGAGGGCGGGGTAAGCGGCGGAGTGGGGGCCCCCCGGGTCCAGCCAGGTAACCCCCGAAGTCGCCCGAGGCCCCAGCCTCCCGCGGGAGTCTCAGAACACAGGTGTCCCTGCCACGGCCCTCCCGCTTCCTCAGGACCCAAGGACCCCCAGCTCCTTTGGGGGTGAAAGCTGTGGGCTGGGGAGCCCCCGGGAGGAAGGGGCTGCCAGGGGGACACACTCCCGGGCTCCCCGCACCCAGGTGGCCCCTCACGTGGGATCTGGTTACATGTTCCAGGCGCTTCCCCCTCCTTCCCCCGCCCGCCCCGCCCCTGCTGTGAAGGGGTGACCGAAGGCTGCCTCTGGCCTGAGTGGCCGCGGGGCCAGCTGTGGCCCCCACGTGGGCAGTCACAAAGGGGTCTTTGTTGCAGGCGGGGCCGGGCAGCCCTCCTGGGGACTGGGGTGCCGGGGGCCTGGGGACAGCCCCCATGCAAGAATGTCAGCTGTCCTCAGCAGCTGCCTCAAGGCCAGGAAGGCAGCCCAGCCAGGGGACCCCACCAGGCCCATCCAAAGACGTGGGGACAGCCGGCGACACCCTGGGGCCCGTGGAGGCGCCACTGCCCAGCCCGTGGCCAGGCCATCTCTACCTCACTGCTTCAGTGGGGGCAGATAACATAGTGGTTATGCAAACAGACTGTCATGCCTGAGGCTTCAAAGTCTCAGGTTCAAGTCCCCACACCACCATAAGCCAGAGCTGAGCAGTGCTCTCACAAAAATAAATAAATGAATAAAAATATATAACATAATCCTTTGAAAAAATCTAGACGTGCCCAGTTACGGGGGAGCTGCCCTGGGGCCCGCCTGGTGCTGTGGCAAGTGGGGTGGCAGGGGACAGGCTCCCCACAGGCCACTGGGGTGACAGCCAGGAACCCAAGGAGGCCACTCATGGACTCTGCACCCCGGGGCCCTGAGCCCCAGGGACTACGTCACAGAAGCAAGAAGCCTGGCCCACACAGCCAAAGCATGTCCACCACGCAGGCAGCAAGGCAGGCTGGGAGCTGCTGAGCAGTGACCAGAGCCTGCTGGGAGGGACCGAGGCCCGTGGGGGGGGATACAGCTGCGGGAGCTGGTGGTGCCAGCCTCAGGCCTGGGGAGCAGACAGAGCCTGGACCCTGCTTCTTAGAAATTGGGGGGCTGCTGCAGGCTGTCAAGGGGCCCCTGGAGCCCCCAGCTTGAGGCTGGAAAGGACAGCATGGGGGGGGGGACGGCTCTGGCTGATAGTGCTGCTGGGTCTCGAACCTGGGACCTCAGAGCCTCAGGCAGGAGAGCTCTTTTTGCGGAAGCAACGTGCTGCCTCCCGGGCCCTAAAAAAATTCATTCTGAAAGATGTAAGCATTTGTTGACTTATTCATGAGGGAGTGAGGGAGGGAGGCAACAGCTCTGCCAGACAGCAAGGGGTCGCCTGGCCTGGGCAGCTCAGGGCACTGGCCACTGTCACCCAGGTCTGGAGCCCCAGCCTGTGTGGGTCAGACACACGCTGGCCCTGCCTGGGGTCTCTCCGAGGCCGGATCACAGGGACACACACCTCCCCACGGGGCCTGTTCATGGCTGGACTCTGCAGGTGCCCTCCAGGCGCCCCAGGTCACCCAGCCGCCTCCCCCCCAACCAAGGGCCCAAGCCCCGGCCATGTGCACTGCCCAGTCAGCAGAGGGGCTCCGGGCCAGGCTGGGGGAGGCCTTCTGGCGGGGACATGCGGGGAGGGAGGGGAGCCGTTTCTGGGAAACAGCCATGGCCTCTTTCCTCCCTGCTCCCCCTGGCCCCCGGGGGGCTCCGGGCTGTGGTCAGGCCGGCCTGGTTCCCCACCAGCCCTTGCCATCCTGTGGGCAACAGCGCCACCTGGTGTCCACAGGGCCCTGCAGCCCGCGGAGCCACTCCTGGCCCCAGCCAAGGGGCACCACAGGGCAGGCCGTGGGGAGGTCCTGGGGGGGGACAGCGGCCCCTCTTCCTCCTCCAGGAAGCCCCCAGCAACCTGACACACAGCCTGGACCCTCCTCCCCTGCCCTGAATGCCCCTGTGGCTGCCTGCCTGGCTCCCCTGTGCACCCCCGGACCCATGGGTGCCAGGCCTCACGCCCACCTCTGGCCGGGGTCTCGGGGGTCCTCAGAAACCGGCCAGGCCCACTCAGGAGGGCCAGTAGAGTCTACCCTGTCCTCCACCTCCACTGTGCAGATGGGGAAACTGAGGCCCAGGCCCAGACAGCACCCTGGGGAGTCCTGGGGGAGGCACTGGGCCCAGGAGTTTCAGACCCAGGCTGGTACAGTCCGGGACCCCCGCCCCAGAACACAGAGAGCTGAGACCCCCATCCTGTTACAGAGATCCTGTTATGGGCCTGTCACACGCCAGAGGTTGGGCAAGGGTCTCAGGACAGTGAGGTGACCACCCAGGGTGTGTGAGGAAGGGGGTGGCTGGGGTATGTGAGTGGGGAGGGGGCCTGAGTGACCCTGGGGGGCTGGGGTCCTGGACGGCCCCGTCTCTGGGGCTAGCACCGCCATGGCTGGGAAGGTTTCTGAGATCCAGGTGGGGACCAGAAGGAGAGAGGGTCCCCACACGAGGGCCGGAGGGCTGAGGGGAGCAGGGCCTGCCCACAGGGACAGGGCTGTGAGCCATGGTACTCCAGAGGGAGCAGACCTTGGGTTCTTGGCTTAGGGGGTGAGCTGTGAGTCACAGAGGGACAGGGGAGCTGCTGGCGGAGACCCCCACCCTGCCCCAGAGGAAGGGGCCGCATGGCCTCACCTCCCCAGCCCAGTGGAGCCCACACCCTCGGTCTGGGAGGGGACTGCAGAGCTCATAATGGCCACCAGGTGGCGCACGGACATCAGATATGCTGGGCTGCAGGCTGGACAGAGGGGCCCCGCCACATCTCTGGGACACCCCCCACTCCAGGCTGCTCCAGGGCGCAGGCCCAGGGACCCCCAGGCTGAGGCCCTCAAGAAGGGGCTCAGAATACCTGGTGGTCCCCAGCACCCCCAGCTCCACCCAGCCACACATGGAGCCCCCATAGCTGCGTGAAGATCTGGCTGGACCCCCACTCTGGGCTGCCCTGCAGGGGCCACGTGATCCAGGAGTGGACACTCCACACACTGGGCTGGCCCAAACCACCTGGGGGTCGCTCAGGCTGCACCGTCCCCCAAGCCCCCGTCAGAGAGCCCCCGCCCGGCACCCCAGGCAGGTGGCGGCAGCGTACACCTTGCACTGGCCGGGGGTGGGGGCTGGCCAGGCCTGGGGTCCCTCCCCTTCTGCCCAGAGCAGAGTTTTGGGGACACTCTTCTCTAGGGAGCTGGGACCCCCAACCTCAGCCCAGACCAGGACAGACACACTGAGGACAAAAGGACACAGTGACAGGCAGGCAGGGTCACCTCCAGGGACTCCAGGAAAGAGGGGGCCGGGGGCAGGAGCACTTGGGGGCCAGAGGGCTGTCCCCACTCTGGAGGGTGCCTGGTGGCCTCTGGGGGCCCGGTCCTCCCTGATTCTGCCTGGCCAGCCGCACGGGGTGAGGATGGTGGAACTCATTCCAGGAGGGGGGCCGTCATGGCTGTCCTCAAGGGCACAGCCGTCCCTGGAGACACAGAGGCCTGGCACACGGTGACCCCAGCAGAGCAGAGGACGCCTCCAGCCTCGGGGGATGCTGCTTCTCCAGAGGTGACGGACACAGAGCACGCCAAGCAGAGGGGCAAGGACCCAGCATCAGCCAGGCATGTTCCCAGCATGGGCACCAGGGGCACAGGCCCCACCCAGGGCACACGGGGTCCCCGGCATGAGCACCAGGGGCACAGGCCCCACCCAGGGCACATGGGGTCCTCGGCATGAGCACCAGGGGCACAGGCCCCACCCAGGGCACACAGGGTCCCCGGCATGAGCACCAGGGGCACAGGCCCCACCCAGGGCACACAGGGTCCCCGGCATGGGCACCAGGGGCAGGCCCCACCCAGGGCACACGGGGAGAGAGGACAAGCAGTGACATCACTGTGACACCAGGAATGCATGTCATGGTGGGGTCAGCCTCCTGAAGCCACTACATATGGAAGGACAGACGTGAGTCCCTGGGCTGTCTCCTGGGGACAGTCTGGGTCAGGTACCCAGGACGGGGCAGAGGGTAGGGTTGAGAGCCGTGAGGTTAGCCCATCAGCGGTCTCAGCCTCAGGACGCCCCAGGCACTCCAGGTAGGCATCCCCAGACAGAGGACACAGTGAAGACAGACAGGAAGACACAGGGAGGACGGACAGGAGAACACATAGACATATGGAGGCCTGGCCAGCACCAGCCCAGGGCCCTCGGGGTGTCTGTTTATCTGCAGACCACCAGCAGCCTCACACCAGGCTTGGGTGCCCTGTGCACCGATGCCCAGCGTCCCCCACGCTCCTGACTCACCGGCCAACCGCCAGGGACCCTCGGCCGCAGGGGGGAAAGCCCTGACTCACGCAGCACCTCAGTCCTCAGACTGAGCTCCGGCCCCTTTGATGGGACAGGCCACCCCGACAGGGCCAGCGCCAGAAGGAGTGGGGTGGGGAGCAGGAGAGACACACGTCACTGTCACCAGGCACAGCCACAACGCAGACCCACATGCCCAGCCTCCCAGCAACCACCTTCTCCTGGGAGCCAACCCGGACCTCCAGGGTCCCTGCTGAACGGTGTGGGGGCAGGCGGGGTCCCCGCAGCTCCTGTGCCCAAGCCCGGGTGAACCAGAGCTCACACAGAGGGTCCCTGTGAGGGGCTGGGCAGGTACAGGGTCCCACGGACTGTGACACACCCCACCATGTACGTACCATCCAGAAGAGGGTCCCCGTGGCCAGGGCAACATACTGCTCGATGGTGGACAGCACGCTGAAGATGAGGCAGACCAGCACGATGAGGAAGCTGTGGATAGGACAGGGTCAGGGGGCGGCCCCATGAAGCCCACCAAGGTCAGTCCCCCACCCCCCAGACCAGGGGCCCACCCTGCATGCCAGGCCAGAAGGACTCGTTCTGGGGAGCTGGAGACAGAGGCCACCGGCCACGTGCCCTGACCCGCGGGACACCAGAGCAGGACTCCACAGGACAAGACAGACTGAGCGGGGCCCAGTGGCCTTGGGGAGCCCGCACACCCCTGCCCTCAGCACCCAGCACACTGCTGCAGGCCATGCCTCACAGCCTCGGCTCCTGCCTCAGTTTCCCCACTGGCCACTTCTTTTTTTAAAATATTTATTTATTTTCCTTTTTGTTGCCCTTGTTTTTCATTGTTGTAGTTATTATTATTGTTATTGTACAGGACAGAGAGAAATGGAGAGAGGAGGGGAAGACAGAGAGAGGGGAGAGAAAGACAGACACCTGCAGACCTGCTTCACCGCCTGTGAAGCGACTCCCCTGCAGGTGGGGAGCCGGGGGCTCGAACCGGGATCTTTATAGCTGGTCCTTGTGCTTTGTGCCACGTGCGCTTAACCCACTGTGCTACAGCCCGACTCCCTCCCATCGGCCACTTCTAGGGAGCTCAGCAGAGCCCCCGTCATCCCCAAGGCATGTGACACACCCCCATGGGGAGGGCAGGGTGGGGGTGCAGGGGAGAAGCAGGAAAGGAGGAGAGCCGAGCCTGCCCCACTGACTGCTGGGACCAGGAGGTGACCAGGAGGCCGCGACACCCCACCCCCCCCCCCGACAAGCACAGCTGGGCAGCTCTGTATTACACTGTCATACTCCTGGGATCCGTCACACCCCACGGGGAGGGGCAGCGCCAGGCCGGTCACCCCTCAGCAAGAGCAGCCAGGTCCACCTCTCTCTCACCCTCCCGGCCATGGTCCCCAGGCCTGAGGTACCCACACTGCATGCCTCTCCCTGGGCTCCATCCATCCACCATCCATCCATCCATCCACCATCCACCATCCACCATCCACCATCCACCACCCACCATCCATCCACCATCCACCATCCACCCACCATCCACCATCCATCCACCATCCACCATCCATCCATCTACCATCCATCCATCCATCCACCATCCATCCATCTATCCATCCACCATCCACTATCCATCCATCCATCCATCCACCATTTGTCCATCCATCCATCCATCCATCCATCCACCATCCACCATCCATCCACCATCCACCATCCAGCATCCATCCATCCACCATCCATCCACCATCCATCCATCCATCCAGCATCCATCCATCCACCATCCATCCATCCACCATCCACCATCCATCCATTCATCCACCATCTATCCATCCATCCATCCATCCATCCATCCATCCATCCATCCATCCCTTTATATTCTTATCCATCTTGGTGGCGCTGGCCGTGAGTCTGTCAGTGGCTTCCTTGCCCATGTGGCATGGACAGCCTCAGGTATAAGGCCGCAGCGCTCGGTCCCCTGGCCACACACCCCGACGGACCTGCTGAGGGAGGCTGCAGACATGGCGCATGGGGTCCTCAGACCTGCCAGAGCCCAGGTGATGGCGCCCCGGGCAGCCGGCCAGTCACACACACCAGGGCCTTTCCCGGCTGGCCGTCCTTCAGGGTTTGAGGACACAGTTTATTAGCAGGTGACAACGTGCAGTCAGTCATGGCACAAAGTCAGCTTTTGTCTTTGGGCTCAGAGAACAGGAGTGGCTGACGGGCATCTGGGGACGGCCACCTGGGTGTCCCCTCTGGGCTCGGGAGGGCTGGCAGGGAGCCCGCTCCAGCTCACGCCCCAAGCCCCCGGACCCCCCAGTCAGAACCCTGGGTGTGGGAAGACGGGCCCAGGCAAGGGGAGAGCAGAGGTCTCCAGGAGGGGGCTGGCTCCATGCCCAGTGCCCTAACTGCCTGGCTGCCCCATCTGAGTCAAGACGACCTGGCCTGGGGGTGTCACTGGACACCTGTCAGTCTCTGTGGCCGGGCTGGGTCCCCAGGGTCCTTGTGCCCCAGCCCTAGCGAGAGCCTGCAGTCCTGACACTCCTCCGCCCTCCAAGGTTGGCAGCTGACAGAGAGCCCGGCCGGAAGCTCAGTAGGACACAGAGCAGCTCTGACGCCCTGCCCATCTGCACAGGCCACCCCAGCCCTTGCAACATCTTGCTGGCCCAGAAAAGTGTGTGTGATGAGGGAACCCAGGGGGGCTGGGGTAGACGGCCTAATAGTTCTGCAAAGAGACTCTCATGCCTGAAGCTCTGAAGTCCCAGGTTCAATCCCCTGCACCACCATAAGCCAGAGCTGATTAGTGATTTGGTTAAAACGAAAGAATAAGGGAGCCTAGGGGACTTTCACTGGGTGGTGGGTGCCACGTGGGGGTCACCCACAGCAGGCAGGGAGGGTGGGGCGGCCAGCCAGGGTGGGGCAGAAAGTTCTGGAGTTGCAGGGGGTGGGCACCCTGAGCGCTTAGTGCCAGCTGTGCACACAAGGCTGGGCTTGGGGGGGTGTCTGTGCGTGCCCTTGGGGAGGGGTCATTCCGTTGGGCCCTTTGTGAGTGCGTGGAGATGATGAGGGAGGAGTCTGCTCACCGTTCACCGTTTTTCTGGGAACGGGCTGTGGAGGGGACAGAGGATACATGGACACTCTGTTCACCTCCCTGAGGACACAAAGCCCCCCACCTGAGGCCTGGGTGTGTCTCCGGTGTCCTTGGCCCGTCCCTCAACAGCTGTGTTGAATGCCCACCTGGAAGGGGTCCCGTGCTGTCCCCAGAGAGACAGCCACCAGTCACCACTGACCTGAACTGCTGTCCGTCCACCTCATCCTACCCATCATGCAGCCCTGGGCACTGGGCAGGGGACCTACTAAGTCCAGTGTGGACGGTGTCATGTCACTGTAGCCTGTCTGCAGGGCCCGGCCATGCCGAGGGGTCACCAGGCTCCGTGCCCGGGCCATCCAGCAGGGTGCCTGGGCCAGGAGGCCACCTAGCCATGCTCAGAACCAGCTTCTGGGCACATGGTGAGGGCCTGTTCTCAGGGGCCGCACATGGAGGCTGGCCCTGTCCAGCATCCCCTGATGTCAGCCAGGGCCACTCTCACAGGGTCACACGGGTATCCCAGTGGTCACTCCCAGGATAGCGGCGAGCAGTGGTCCTAGCTGCTCAGCCTGATGGTCAGCGGGGCTGCCCCAGGGCTTCCTGGGCCCAACACACATCTCCTGATCCCCCATGAGTGGCAGGGGTTCTGGGTGTCCCCCAGGGGTTATGGCCGGCCTGGCATTCAGTTAGGGAGGTGGTGGGCTGCCCACTTCAGGGCCTCAGCCTAGTACAGGGCAGGACCCAGAGAGAGAGGCTCCCCTACCCGGGCCTGGCTCCCTGCCCCCACCCATGCAGGCCCCCGGAGATAAAGAGGGGAGGGGCGGGAGGTATATTTAGAAGGTGTTGGGGACAGACTGGAGTGACCGCGGGACATGCTTTATCTGCTCACGTGTCATCCCTGGGGAAGATTCTGGCTCAGCAGGCCTAGGGCACAGGGAAGGGGTGGGGGTGGGGGTGCCGGCCAAGCCGTCCTGAGAACTCGCACCCAGGTACAGAAACCATTGTTGCAGGTGCTGTGAGCCAGGGGAGCCCTCAGCTGACCAGACCAGACTCTGACCCTCCACCAGGCCACCCAGGGCACAGGCCCTGCCAGCCCACATAGCCAGGGCAGGTCCTGAAGGGCCACTCACTAGCCTGCAGGGGGCACGGGCCAGGCCGGGTGCTGGGTGGGGGGCAGCCCTCCCCACCCACCTCACCCTGCAGCCCCAGTGCCCCTCAGCAAGTAGGGGACCCCCAGGATCACAGCACCACCGAGACCCATATCCCCCACCAGGAGCCCCACTCATACCACAAACCCCCAATTTACACCATGGGACCCCACCTCCCATCACAGACCCTCAACTTATACCATGGACCCCAAATTCACAGCACAGCCCCCCCAACTCTCACCACAGACCCCAAATTCACACCACAGGCATCCAACTAACCCCACAGCTCCCAACTCACACTACAGCCCAATGCAGCAGTCATCGGTAACAGGGAAGGTGGGGGCACCCTTCACGCTATTTCAAGTGGCTGTAGGACCCCAGAGCCACCCACAGGAGAGGGGTGGGACAGCCTGCGGGTCAGGGCACAGACTCCATTTCCCCTGCTCCTCGTGGTCATGATGTCCCAAGTCCAGGCTCTGCCCAGCACAGAGAAGGGGAGTCATCACCCCAAACTCGGGTCTTTGCCCCTCTGGACTTCTAGCCCATCACTGCTCTGGCCTGTCCATGTGCGCTATGCTGGCCTTTGACATGGGGCTGGAAGCCACTGGCCCAAGTGTCCACTCCAGGGGCCACCTGCCAGGACACCAAGATTCCTCTTCCTCCAGCTGCCCCGTGCCCAGGCCCAACTTCCACCGGGCATCTTGCTGCTGTCCGTCCACACCACATGCTGCTGTACACAGTGGGGCCTGAAGGTCCTGGGACCCTGAGCTCCTGCAGTCTTCACGCCAATGTGGGGCCCAAAGGAGAGGTGCCTCAGGCTAGGGGAAGACCCTGTGCAGGGTGCCCAGGGTATGAACACCCCAGGGTGGGAAGAGCCCATAAACCAGAGCCCACAGGGCACAGAGACCCCCAGGGCACAGGGACCCCCAGGTTACAAGATGCCCAGGGCACAGGGACCCCCAGGGCACAGAGACACCCAGGACACAGAGACCCCCAGGACACAGAGACCCCCAGAACACAGAGACCCCCAGGGCACAGGGACCCCCAGGTAACAAGACCGACCCCCCAGGGCACAGAGACCCCCAGGGCACAGAGACCCCCAGGACACAGGGACCCCCAGGACAAAGGGACCCCCAGGACACAGGGACCCCAAGGGCACAGAGACCCCCAGGACACAGAGACACCCAGGTCAAAGACACACCCAGGACACAGAGACCCCCAGGACACAGAGACCCCCAGGGCACAGAGACACCCAGGGCACAGGGACCCCCAGGACACAGGGACCCCCACGACAAAGGGACCCCCAGGGCACAGGGACCCCCCAGGACACAGGGACCCCCAGGGCACAGGGACCCCAGGACACAGGGACCCCCCAGGACACAGGGACCCCCAGGGCACAGGGACCCCAGGACACAGGGGCCCCAGGACACAGGGACTCCCAGGACACAGGGACCCCCCCAGGACACAGGGACCCCCAGGACACAGAGACACCCAGGACACAGGGACCCCCAGGACACAGAGACACCCAGGACACAAGGACCCCTCCAGGGCACAGGGACCCCCAGGGCACAGGGGCCCCAGGACACAGGGACCCCCAGGACACAGAGACCCCCTGGACACAGGGACCCCCAGGGCACAGGGGCCCCAGGACACAGGGACCCCCCCAGGGCACAGGGATCATGTGGGCTCCTGCATCTCGGCTTGTGACAGACCTTCCCATCTGGACCCCACGTGGGACCCCCAGAAACGGCCTGGCCTTCACCCAAGCTGAATGCCGTCAGCCGTAGCGGAAGAGGAAGAGCTGTGTCAGGGCTGGCCGCTTACTCAGCGGACGTGGGGCCACATCCCGGGCTCCACAGCCTGGCTCCCTGCATGGTGCTGGCTGGCCCAGGGACAGGCCTGCTCCCCACCCAGCACGGCATGGGGACACCAAGACATGCCTCATGGTCCACCGCCATCAAGAGGGGACGTCACACCAGGGCACACAGGGAGGGGGCTGAGGAGGGCCAGGTCCCCGGACTGACCCCGAGGGGACAGCTGGGCTCCCTTGGGACGGGGCCTGGGTGGCACAGTTGTCACCCCATGTAGGGACAAGGGCACAACGGTCCCCGCCAGCCACGGGCCCCACCCCCCAAACAGGAAGTGTCTGCTGTAAGTGTGAGGGAGCACAGACAGACAGACAGACAGCAGGACACTCCACATCTCCCCGTCTAAGGCCCAGAGAAGTGGAGGCCTCAGGTTCCGCAGAAAAAGACATTTTCCCAGAGAAGGCAGATGGGACTGGCCCACGGGCCTGTGGCAAGGGGGCCCAACTCAGGCCACAGCGAGGGCCGTCAGCACATCAGGAGAGCTGCCGGTGCCGGCAAGGCTGCGGGGAGGGGCAGGGCGGAGGGCGGGAGACTCCCCGCCAGTCACAAGGGGCCCTCCAGAGGCAGAGACCCAGTGTCCGCTGAGGGACAGAAGGTGAGGCCAGCCGAGGCCCTGGGAGGGAGAGACCCTGCCCAGCCTGAAGGAAAGCCCGGTCGCTGGCATGAAGGGGTCCCCACAGGGCGCGTCCACCGCTCCATCACCAGGTATCTCTAGCTTGCTGGGGGCACCGGCTCGTGAGTGAGATCCAGCTGTTTGCCTCCCTGACAGATGTCTGCAACATACCTCAGCCCCAGCAGGGGCTTCCCACCGCCATGCTCCAGGGCCCCTCATGGATTTGTCAGATCTTTTATTATTTTTTAAATATTCATTGGCTCTCACTTTTTTAATGCTTTATTTACTTTAATCACACACACACACACACACACACACACACACACACACACACACACACACACACACACCAGAGTACTACTCAGCTAGGACAGGAAGATATGGTTCAGTGGTTAGAGCACTCAACTTAAAGGCAAAAAATGAAAAAAATGAGATCCCGAGTTCAGTCCCCAGCGTCACAGGGGCCGAGTGCTGTCCGGTGCCCTCTCTCTCCTCTCCTCTGTCTCACTAGCAGACATGCCCCTTTAATGCCCCCCGCTCATGTCCTACTCCAGCAGAGGGGCGCCCAGGGGACAGCAGGGCAGTGACCCAGGCGTAACACACAGATAGGTGTATCCAGAGAGGCGGGGCCGCAGTGAACCGGGCGGGCTGAGGGACGGCGGCTACACAGTGACGCACACCAGGGCTGCCTGCCAGAGTCCCAGGTTCAGTCCCAAAACCACAGGAGCCAGAGGTCAACGGTTTAAAAGGAGGAAGAGGAGAAGGGGGGGAGGGGCAAAAGGAA